>NC_134825.1:64320036-64620036 GCF_004210375.1 Tachypleus tridentatus
CGGGGAGTCGAATCCGCGTCTCTCAGAGTACAAGTCGAGTGCTCTAAACATTTGGCCATACCAGGCTTATCCTTTTTCCAAAGATATTTAATGATTGAGTATTTTGTACATTTTGTAATAACTGCTCTATGCAGATGTCTAAACATAGATTCTAATTTTGGTTTAGAGTTATGCATTTACGGATCAATAGAATATGTTTTTATTTTCACATTTGCTAGTAGTTGTTTTAAATGGTTGAATTGATGACAATATAGCAAATAATAGATGGTTTATATTATTCATCAAATTATGTAACGTTGTTTAAAAATGATTGAATGAGTTAATTTTTTGAACAAAAGATCTCATAAAGTAACACTCTGAAACAATTAGTTCAATAAAATTTCAACCAGTAAATTCTTGAACGCTTTCCTTCATTTAGTCCTACGTACACACCCTTGACTACAGAGATGACTTTTTATTATATGAATCTCGTCTGCTTTGAGATGCATTACATACACGACTGACTTGATATCTGAACCTTTGAACCAGAGAAACTGAAGAAGGCGTCCTCACTCAGTAAGGTCTATATTCGTCAGAATTAGCGCATATATTGTTTAAAAATGCCTCCTCACAAACCACTGAAGGACATTTTGTTTAAAAAAGTAAACAAATTACCTAATTCATTTTTTTTAAATTTGTAATGAAAGTTTTATAGACATGTTTATTAGCTAAAAAGAGGAATTTCCCGCTCCCTTTTAGTGTTGGGGCTGCGAAAAGTGATCTGAAGTGGTAAGATGACTGAAATACGTCAGTGCATCACGAACTTCGACATTTCCTACTAATCACTAATGAAATCATTCGTATTTCAGTTGAAGGGTAAACATAGAAACGTCACAGCAGAAGCATACAAGTTGACAGTTGCTTGCTTAATGATGCTGAGAATGTGGTTTACTGATTTATATACTGAATGTATTCCATCAGGTAAATCTTAGTGCTTGCTAGTATGGAGACTTGAGGATGCTGTGTTTTACTTTAAACATTTATTAATTAAGAAACGAAAACTTGTCTCAAAAAGATACATCCAAAACTATCATCTGTGGGAGTTTCCGGATTGAACTTATATTTAGCATTCAACAAATTAAAGTGTAAAGACAACCCTTGTCTCCTGAGGGACGTGTTAAACATTCTCACTTTACAAATTCAAATGGTTAGATGTATTTTACATTGTCATACAGAATAGCAATTCGTGCAGTTATTTAATTGTCTTAATACAAAAATGACCGAGAGACTAAGACTAAATCGCAGAAAAAACAAAGCAATATTTTATTTCCTTACGAAGAACATTAAACTGCCGAAGTACAATATGATTGGACAGTTCTTGCTTTCTTAAGGCATCCAAAAAACAACCACAACAGTTAAGTACGATATTAAATTATGTGATTATACATAAACAACGACCAACAACAGTGGCTTTACTGGAGATGTACGAATGACAATGCACGTCCAAAAAACCGGGACTACGTAGTCGAAGCATCTATCACAGTTTTGTTCTGTAGGGACGTCGATGTAGGCACTTCAAGGTATCCACCAGGTCGTCTGATTTTTCTATTTAATATTCTTGTTACAAAATAAAAAAAAAACAATTGACTAAGTCACAAGAATCAGTTTTAAATCCATGATTTCAAAGAGAATCACAGCCGTCAGCAAAATCGAGGACAAGTTATCTGGAAAAATATTCCAAATCAGTTAGATATTGAGAAAGAATATTGATTCATAAATATTTTACAATCAGTGTTTTTAAAACATGAAAAAATGGAATTATTGCGTAATTACGTTTAAGCAAGAGTAATTCGCAGAACTATTTTTCAGCCTATTTGTTTTAAGTGAAAATTTTCAATAAACTTGCACACTTGTTCAATGTAATAAACTAAAAAAAATATATAGTTTTGAATTTCCTGGTACGCAGCTAGTTTCATTATTGAAATTCCAAACTTAAACGTCTGAACTGAATTTATTTCGTACTTTTCTGAATGCCAAACTGAGTTGCATAATTATTAAAACTATTGATAACTTAGGCACTTTTTCACTGTGTTATTCTGTACCGGTAGAAATAAATGGTCTTAAAACGTAACGGATTCAAATTTTCGTCTTCTAACTTAAGCGTGCCCGCCAGTGGCACCGCTAAAAACCGTGTTTCAATATCCGTGTTGGGTAGAGCACAGATAGCCCACTGGGTAGCTTTGTACTCTCCAGAGCTGAGGATCGTAATTTTTATATAGTTATACATTAACTTTTCAAAGGTAATTACAAATGTACTACACAAAATGGCTTTGTAAAAAAGAGATAAAAAACTCCAAACATTATATATTAAGAAGTACAGGCAGAAGAAACTGTTTTCGTTGACTGATTAATGATTAGTACTTACAATATGGATTTCCTGCAGAATCGCGTATCCATCTTGTAGTGGAAAGACCTGTAACAAAAATTATTTATCAGAAAATATTCAAGTATGTAAAGTTGACGCCGTATAAAGAGAAGTTATAAATTATTCACCCTTTTGTGTATCAGTAAATATGCAACTTTGCATAGATAAAATGTTAATAAAGTGAAAAAAATGACGATTTCAGATTCTATGTGTGGAGTTTGAATGTTCTTAAGAAATAAAAATGTTGCAGTTATTATTTCTATGGTGATTCATCCATTGTTGGCCCGGCATGGCCAAGAGTGTTAAGGTGTGCGACTCGTAATCTGAGGGTCGCGAGTTCGCATCCCCGTCGCGCCAAACATGCTCGCCCTTTCAACCGTGGGGGCGTTATAATGTGACGGTCAATCCCACTATTCGTTGGTAAAAGAGTAGCCCAAGAGTTGGCAGTAGGTGGTGATGACTAACTGCCTTACCTTTAGTCTTACACTGCTAAATTAGGAACGGCTAGCGCAGATAGCCGTCGAGGAACTTTGTGCGAAATTCAACAAACAAACAATCATCCATTGTTATTATAGGACCAGATTATTATATATCTCAGTGTACAGAACAAATAAAACTATTAGTGGACAACATTTCGACTCCTCATGTATTTTGGAGAATTACTGAAAATAATTTAAATCGACAATCGTAGAAAATTCAACCCGATATTCATTATAGAAATATTTAGAAGACTTCTAATATTTTAGAATTTCTACAGCATAATCATAATGAAGGTATTTAGACGTTTCGGAAATAGCATTAGGAACAGAAACGACTTTTACTTTCCACATAATAACAAAGATACATTTCACCTAACGAAGAAGCAATGGTGAAATGTTGGACGAAATAAAAATATTTTTTTATCGTCAGTGGGGAGAACTTATTAATTCTATAGATTGCTATACGAGTAGATAACAATGATTGTGTATAATCTTGTGTATTTATTGATTAATGGTCATGAGTCATGAATCAGTTTGATCAATAACAGTAAGGTCTTAGTTTAAACATTAAACTTGCATCAATTTGATTAATAATAGTAAGATTTTAGTTTGCACATTAAACTTGAAATATGATCACCATACATTAGTTTTATTACAAACGTTGGGCCGAATGCTTCACAATAGTTAAAGTGTCAGATAATAGACGATTCTCCAGTGTAAGAATCAACAATGTATACCATCATTGTTGTCTTAGCTGAAATTTCTAGAAATTCTCTTCTTCTTATTCTTCAGCTTATAAATCAACGCAACAGACCAAGAAACAGTATATGCTGTTGGTTTGCTACAATTAGTACACTATAAACCTTGGAAGTTATAACTGTCATTAATGCTTATCAATCGGGAACCAATAGATATTTCACCAGGAACGTTTATAGACTTCGAATATTACAAACTGTTTAACTTTAGCAGATTAACTTCGGACATTAGTGTTTTTACGAATAAATTATATAACTTCAGCTCTGAAAAGCTCACGTGTGATCGGCAAATAGCTAGCTAGCTCTCTGTTAAATGAACTGTATCGATATCAACTCAGAATTAACTCGCTTACCGTAAAATTTCGATACAATATCCAGTTCCTGACCAGATAGAAAACTCAATATTGTTTGTATGTCTGTAAAACGTTTGTACATAAATAATTATTTGTGATAACTGTTTGTAATAACCGTTATTATTAATTGTATTATTGTTTGAATATTAAAATATATTTGCATAATGAAAGATTTTTTTTTTAATTTTGCGCATAGCTACTCAAGGGCTGTCTGCGCTACCCGTCCCTAATTTAGCAATGTTAGACTAGAAGAAAGGCAGCTAGTCACCACCACTCAGCGCCAATTCTTGGGCTGCTCTTTTACCAACAAATAGTGGGATTGACTGTAAAATCATAACGGCCCCCACGTTCGAAAGAGCGAGCATGTTTGGTGTGACGGGGATTCGAACTCGCGATCTTCAGATTACGAGTCGAACGCTTTAACCCGCCTGACCATGCCGGACTGCATTAAGAAAAAAAAATTGTGTTTATCGATCTTGTTGGCAAATATCATAGCTTTGATACATTTAGTTAACTTCCAAATGCAAATTATAATTTGACTCAGTTTTTGGTTGTTTTAAATAGTAGTACGTAACAATAAATTGGGGGCGCGTTCAGAATAAATTATTATACGTAACGGTGCAACAGAATAAAAACACGAACGTTTACAGGCAACATTCACAAAAACATATAAAACATTCCAGCTGCTTTAGTTTAATATAAAATAAAAACTTTGACCACAGCTGGTTTAGAACAAAGATAATGTACCTTTAAATTAGATGATTGTTATTAATGCAGTAGAAGAAATATTGAAGGACTTTTTTATATTATTGATACTGGAAATTTATAAGTGTATTATAAGTAGTAGCATTAAGCCTACTTCACAACGGCTTAAAACTAACTCTGTAACCAAATAGGGCAACACTATTGTTATTGTTGTTGTTGGTTCTTAGTTCAATGCTGTACAACGAGTCGTATAATTCTACACCAGGAAGAATTGAATTTCGAATTTTAGTGTTCTAAGTTTTAAACGAACCAATCACGTATTGGGATCAACATTTTTAAATAAGCTTTGGTGATAAATAAAGGTGAACTATTTTAACTCATTTTCTACTGCAGCTACTGTATTTAGGACACGGTGATTGTACATACACAAATAGACAAATAGAATTTATTTGTCCATTGTCGTAATAATATCTTTAAGGTAAACTTTTATCTATAATATATAAACTTGTTGTCACTGATGATAACGTTCTGCAGTCTGATAATCCACTACGTTAAGGTGCATGAGAAGTTTGTAAATGAAGAAACAAAACTTTGAATAACGACTTTTAAAAACATATAAAAACTAACATAAAATTAAACCTCAAGCCTTACTAATTAAAAATAAGATTATGTACAAAAATAACTTAAAATCATAAAACGGAAAGTTTAATTGGAAGGATTTACCAATATACTGATTTAAAAGGAAAAAAATCTGTTTCATAATCATGTTTTTGCGCTCATGAGATAAACTATAACAATAAAGTGAGTTTTTCACTTCATTTTCCTTTTCAAATCGGAATACCCAACTCAGTTTTGCTATTTTCAGCCATTTTCCTTTATAGGCTGTATATGATTGTATACAAAGGATCAGCTTTATGGCTCAGTTTTGTTTTACTCTAATCGTAGTTTTTTCTTTCTTCACTAAAATTTCTATTTGTCGTCACTATTTATATTGACTAGCTTTCAAGGTATGATTTCGTGCATTATTATTGAAATTATTATTTGAAATTTACCTCCGTAATTGACGAAGGGATATTTAAAACGGGAACATCCAAATGTAATTATGAGCGAAGATATACATTTATTATTATATAGCCTTAATTCTTTTTGTTTAGTGGCTAAGCCTTATCAAGGGATGACCGAAACCTCTGTTTTTTTCCTGAAATTAATTACACACACCTTCCTTATGTTAAACTTCTAATACAATAACAGTTATACAACCATACAGGATACTTCACAGAATACACTTGCATCTCAAATCAGTCAGTAAGAGATCCTTCCATTATTAAATCCTAAACACGCACAGTTGTGTACTGTACTTATTTAGAAAATAAAATGAGTGGTTCCCCATGACAAATGTTTGTGTTTAAAAATAAAACATGTTTAGCCACTCGGAAGGTAGTATATCATTCTACCTTGTTCCTGAAACTGTCTCAATTCGTGTTAAATATGAAACATTTGTTAATCAAATTCCTAAACCAAATTTATTAAATAATGAAGATGAAAACGGTTGATAAAACACAAAACATTTATTTACAAGGTTTGAACGGTTCGGAATAACTCATTCCATCTTCAGCAAATATGAAAATTATGTGGTTGTTTAATAAAAGATCTAATCTCTGTCCAAATTATTTTATCTTACACAAACAAATTACCCTTCAGTACAAAGATATGTTAAGTAAGGCCTATCTGGCTGATTTTTCTAACAAAGATTAAATGTAATTTCATAAGCAACAAAATTTAACCACCAACCAATGAACAATCCATTCCCAAATTTCTCTCACTACCTCACTTCCTTTACGAATTCTCACTTCCTACTAATTAAAGAGTAGCTCTTTCATCTAATAAAAATACTTCGACCCTCAAATTTAATTCAGACAAATATACAGATCTTGGCTTCGCATTAAACATTTATTTCAATATAAAAATCAAATACCTAAAGTTCTACGTTTGTGTCTCATATACAGATGTATCTGTAGTGACTGTAAAGTCACATAGGTTGGAAAAACAAAACACCATTCAAAAACTATAGTTCGTGAACATTTAGGAGTATCTAACAGAACCGATCGTCCATTGCTTAAACCCAGACACTAATCAATTTGTTCTGAAACCAAAGATCACAATATTTCATTTAATGATTTCTCTTTCGTTATCACAGGATCTTCAAACCTAGAACTCTACAATAAAGAAAGTTCTCTCATAGATAAAGATCACCTGACTATCAACGACTCATAAAGTTTTTTTGAATCTAAAATTATTCTACATTTACGTGCTTAAAACTAACCTGTTTTACAATGTGTCAATAATCCTTTGTTTCTTATCATTCCTTTTACCACTTTTATTTAATAACTAAGTAAACTAGAGGTTGATGATATTATAGTTTTCAGTAAATTTTCATATTTATAACAAGATTTTCAGATTTTCCTGAAAATGAAATGAGTTTATTCCGAAACGTTTGAATTTTGTAAACAAAATGTTTTGTGTTTTATCAGCCACCTTCATTATTAGATTTTGGCTTTCCCATGATGAAGGAGGCCAGGCACAGCAAGGTGGTTAAGGCACTCGACTCGTAATCAGAGAGTCGCGTGTTCAAAACCCCGTCACACCAAACGTATTTGCTCTTTTAGCCGTGAGGGCGTTATAATGTGACGGCAATCCCACTATTCGTTGGTAAAAGAGTAGCCCAAGAGCTAGCGATGAGTTGTGGTGATGACTAGCTGCCTTCCCTTTGGTCTTACACTGCTAAATTAGGGACGGCTAGCGCAAATAGCTCTCGTGTTGCTTTGCGCATAATTCAGATCAAACCAATCGTGAATAAGAAGATACGTTTTGTTTTTCTATTCATTATTATTTTTTATAATTAATTTGAACATTTAAAATATTAAAATATTTCAGTTTTTATTTCTTTGAAGTTATCTTGTCATATAATTATTAACACTTAATTGTCGTAGCAATGTCGTTTATTTTAATGTCAACAACAACTCTCTCAAAACATTCTCTATTCGGCATCTATAGTTTACTTAGTGTATATTTCTCTTTATATCCGGTACGTCTACGGGTTTACAACGCTAAAATTAGGGGTTTGATTCCCTTCGGTGGGCTCAGCAGATAGCCCGATGTGTCTTTGCTATAAGAAAACACACTCTTTATATCAAGTTATCAAAGTAAAATGTTTTATTCGTTTATTCACTAGGTTCCTTATTCAGTTCGAGTTAGTATAAAATTGGTTTGTTATTAGGTACAAAGTTACAGAATGGGCTCTCTTTGCTGTGCCCGCCATTAATATTGAAAGCTGGTTCAGTTACTGAAAATTTAGGTGCTGCATTTTTCTTTGAGCTATATCACTATAAGTAAAATGTTGAACTATTTTATGGTAAACAAAAACTCACAGATAATCAAAACCATAGTCAGTAAAAATAGTACCCTTGTACATTCATGATACTGTATACTATATTATCATGTGCACATCGCTCTTATAATGTGCGATTAACCAACCATATTTATAAAGAAGTTTAAATAAACTAATTTTAAACTTTATTTCAAAGTAGAATATGATTGGAAAGTTATTGCAAGTAAAGCAAGCTGTGTAAACTGATAACACGTTTAGATAGCTCTATGGATTACTAAAAAGTGTTAAAAACTTCTAAAGCACATTTATCAACAAAGTATAAAAGATGTGTTTATTTTTTTATTGTTGATATATTTGTAAAGTTTTTCCAAATAAAAACTGAAAAGAAGTAAGTGTTTATTTTTAGTCTTGATTAGTTAAGTTGCTAAAATAATTCACAATAATCTTTACGTAATATGAAGGTCAAAGGTTCGAATCCCCGTCATAACCAAACATTCTCGCTCTTTCAGCCGTAGAGGTGTTATAATGTGACGGTCAATCTCATTATATTCGTTGTTAAAAGAGTAGCCCAAGAGTTGGCGATGGTTGGTGATGACTAACTGCCTTCCCTCTAGTCTTACACTGCTAAATTAGGAACGGTTAATTCAGATAGCCCTCATGTGGCTTTGCGCGAAATTCAAAACAAACCAAACCAATAATCTTAAAATGATATCTACCATGACTATATTTGGTGGATTCTATTGGATTCAGCTTTATAAACAAACTTGAAATCCACTTACCTGTTTTATTCATAAATTGATAAAAGGCCTTAAATCCCATTCCGTCAAACTGGTTATTAGATCTGAACGTGACAAGGAAAAAGTCTCCTTCGGATTCAATAGTCTTCGGTTTATTTAATCCACAGTGACGAGCAACTTTCGAAACAGCAGAGCGACTACTAGAAAACTCTATGTAATCACTGGCAGTCTCTTCTGTGCAACTAATGGTAAAGATAAACAACAACAAAAAATTTAATTAAAGCCAACACGTGCATACATGTGTGCGTGCACTGTTATTTGCATGGAACTGACGACTTCTACCTAGATGAACACCATTGTATTAACGACATGCTTTGGTGAGTAATCTTACAATAAAGATGATTTATTATGTGTGTGTTTTAGCATCTGGAAACTCTCATACGATGTACAATGGCTATTTTGTATTCGATTTTTCTTTTTTTTTGCCGAGAAAGAATATAAAAGGAAACCTTGAAATTCAGCATATTTCGAATTTTTATTTTTTTTATAGACTTTAAGCTTCCATCATACAAAGTTGGCTGCTTCATTTAAGCTATTTTGTTTTAAGGTTTTCTGTCCAAGAATGAAAATAAAACAGTCTCAAGTTTTTAAAGAATTTTGCCTTTGAATTTAAAGACATACATACTTTCGTCTGTGTAAGATGAGTTTATGGTTCTATAAATCACATACTATTATTAGATCTTAAACATGCATCGTAACTTTATTTTTTTCACATGTATGGGAATTAGTATCCCCATGATAGACTAAAATTACTGTGTTGGCTTGCATAAATTATAAAACCCTTGAAAACGTGATAACACTTTCATTGTAGTTTACAAGATGTAACGCGAAAATGCTATGTGCCTTTTGTGTACTTAACTTTTCAATGAAATAAACTATATAAACATAACTTTGTTTTATCTTGAGTTTTGCGCACGGTTTTCAAAATGATAATTTTTAGCTTTTATCAGAAACTTGGTAATCTAGGAAGCTGAAATAAGTCTAATAGATTGACCTTAGGGTTAGCATGAATCAAATTACCAATAAATAAAGCACTTAACAAACTGAGTGACTATTGACCCTTCATGTTACAAAGTAACTCAAAACGTTTTACATGGAATGAGTTAAAATACGAAAATAAAAATAAGTGTTAAAATAGGTGACACTTATGTCTTTACTTAGAGGCTGTTTTAAAGAGTTAATTGAAGTTAAGGAAATCACTCAAAAGCTCTGAACTTCTCACAGTTTTAAGTAGTGTATTTAATATCAGTGTTCTAGCCCACTCGACACTGTTTTTCATATGTGAATATTATTCCTGTAGGATTCCAAGCTGCATACAATACCTCTTCATCAGCAATATCATTAGTCAACTTAAATTTGAAATGTTTGAAAATAAAACCAATCTGGAGCAATATTATATTTGAGTAATGTCTTTAGTTAACGTAAAAACCTTAAAGTCACATTTTAAGTGTTGAGATAAAATATTTTTAAAATTATTTTATTCATAGTTACGGTTTCCACGGTTAATTTTTCTTAGTAATTTGATTATATTTTTGTTTGTATTTTTCGTTTTACGAGAGAATTGTATAGCCTTATAAGGTAGATATTTTACATTAATTGGAATTTTAATTCGTCCACCAATATATTTAAGAAATTACCTCACGATAGAAAGTTAATATTTATTACAATTTTACTTTTATTCACCTAGCTTCTTCAAACGTACAAAAATATTTCAAGTTTCTTTAGCATTCATTTAATTTAGATTAGATACCTTCTCTCTCTCTCTGTCATTCAGATTTTAAAAATGAGCTTTTCTAAAATACGATAAACAATAATTATTAAGGTATACCTGTTCTCAATCAAAATAACAAAAGTAAAAATACTTTGCGCATTACTCTTGCATAACCAGATTTCAAATAACGAACTCCTCTGTACTAGAGAAAATGCATGACATAGTCCTCCCTAGTAAATATCTTTTACTTTTTGAACAAAAAAGCAACAGCTTCATAGCCCTGAAACATTTTCAGCAACAACCAAGCAGAAGACAGAACAGTAAAATCAATTTTTTTTAAATAAAGTCCATAATAATTACCACCTTATTTTTATTGGCAGACTAACTAATTTGTTTTTGATGTATTTTTACTATACCAAAAAAACAACAACAAACAAACCTCATGAAGTGATCTATATAAAATCACAAAATCAAATTTTCATTTTTCTTTTTAATTCCACCTATTATTATTAACTTTCAGCTGATTTCAAATACACAGTGTTCCTTTTCTCATCTCCTAAGAGTTTGTAGAAAACCCTCGAGACTGTAGAAAATAATATGTTCATTATTTTCACTTAACTAGTGTTCAACAATATTAATTACACTTAGCATGCGAAAACTTCTCATTTTAATGATTTATTATAAAGATAAAATAATTTCCTTGTAATTATTTAAATTTAGTTTAGTCAGTCCTTAATATAAGTTTATTTAAATACTTGCATGTATTTAAGAAGCAAAAACAATCCTCATCAAGTTACTTCATCGTTTATATCCTTAAAGATCCAAATTATATCCCTAAAGCTAATTAATAATTCCCCACATCTACCATCAGTAATACAAATTTTCAAACAAATATTATAAACAAGTGATAATTCTTATATTTTATTAGCATACTATCTAATTTCAGTGCAACATGTTGAGATGTAATATTATTTGTTCCCTTTGATTAAATAAAATATTAGTTTCCTGGCGTTTAGAATTGTGAGAGTTTTGGATACACGCATCCTCATTGCATAACATTACGGATTTTTACACTTTTTTCAGTAACGTATGTTACATTATAGAAAAAGCAGACAACGCGTTCTCATCGCTAAAGCAAATAAAACAAATTCTTAAAACTATATCTGAACAAAATGTCTCATAACTGAATATTAACTTTCACTGATGCTTAGTGGTAACTGATATTAAGATCGGTCTGTGAAAATGTTTATTCCTTTTATTATCTTATTTAGAAACATACGTAATAACAGCTTAAGTAAGCTTGATTTAATTACTCATAAGACAGACAATTGGAGTTAAAAATAACTCATAAAAGAGAGCATATAGCCTGAAATTAATATTATAATGTTTAATGTGATTAAGGTCTTATCTTACTAATTTTTGTTAAAGACAGTAGGAGTACTGTTTGTGCTCTTCTAATTCAAGGTATCAAACCAAACCTCCCCTCTGTAGCTTAAATTTAACCTTGACCCACTGTCAACTTTGAGACTGTGAAATAACTAACGACTAATGACTTTGTACTGTGTAATATACTTGGTATTATTGAGCTGCAATTTCTTGAAAGCTTGTTCTTCAAGAATGTTATCTTTGCCATGGGAAAGTGATTTTCTTTGCCAGATGTTAAGTGAGCGATTGGTTAAATATATAAGAGTGTCATTTCTTTGTTCTCTGAATTAACCCATCTGTTTGAATATCGGGATGTTTTTGTTTCCTATCACTTATCAGTTAGTTCAGACCTAAACCTTGTTTTGACAGTCCAAGCCCTAGTCATATGAAAAAAGTAAAATTTTGTTAACCCCTTTTGAATTCCTTTATGTGGTGAGGTGACCTTCTAGAAAAGTGTCTTCTCTGGGTCAAAACATCTACCCACATGTTTTCTGGGCAAGGATCGTGGTAACTGAGTAGTGTCTAGGTCATTGCAACTTGTCAATTTGGCCTTAAAGTCTTGTAAATGGAAAGCTTTGGGATAGTAGAGTTGTCACTTGCGGTTAGGATCAATCAAGTACTACTATCACATATGCTCAATGGATGTTGTGAACATTATTTCTGGTACTGGCGTTTCGGTACAGTTTCCACAAAACCCTTATAACGCTATGTTATCCCAGTTTACAGTGCAATGCTATCATTCAATTCCATCATAGGTGGGGTAGTGGGTATTTAACGTTTTTTTATACTCTTATGGCTCATTAAAAGCTAAAAAAACATTAATCATGGATATGCAAACACACAGATAAGATTTTGACATCATACAGTCGCCATTTTCACTAATATATACGACATCGTTTCTGAGTTTAGATTCTCTATTGCCTCCTCCATTTTTTTCTGGGAGATATTAAAATCACATTACACTCTGGAGGTCCCCCGCTAGTACAGCGGTATGTCTACGGAATTACAACGCTAAAATCGGAGGTTCGATTCCCCTCGGTGGGTTCAGCAGATAGCCCGATGTGGCTTTGCTGTCAGAAAACACACACACACACACTGGAGTGGTAACGATGTTGTTAGGAGGGGTCAATCTGTGAAGTGTATGTTCTCAGATCACAATGTATCTCTCTTAAATACTAGATTATTTATTGCTTTCAGGCACCAAGTGAGAACTTTACTGGCATAAATATATTTACTTGTTTCCATTCTCATTTTCCTTATTTTTCTTTGGAATATGAATAATGATCTCTAGGTAATGATCATTTTTGTATTTTTTAAAGAAGATTGGTCAAAGTCAGTACCATATCGCTTACGTGCCATAGTAGAAGATGGATAGGGCTAACTGAAAATATTCTATTATTCTGCACATTAAGCAAATGCAATGGTATTGATAATCTCCATATATTCTTTTCCACCTATAGGTTCTATATTGAAAATATACAGTGCTCTCATTTAATTCAAGCTAGACTATGGATCTTTGGTCTTTCCTTTGATGAAAAACTCTACATCTAAAGTTGTGCAGGATCTTTCTTCACTACTTTTGTGTAGAACTTGTACACAGATTTCTATGAACCTCCATTTCACCTATGAAGTTAACTACACTCTTAGTAGTATGCTACAAAGCCATGAACTTTCCCACAATGTCCCAACTGGCTTGTGTCTTCATGATTTGGTGGGCATTGCATTTTGCAAGTAGATGATCTGTAATTCCCACCTTTGGCCTTCATCCCCAGGCAAAGTTGACTTAAATGTATCTGATTACATTGCAAAATTTGATGATTAGCCACCCCTACCATGGCTAGTTATCACAAAAATTGTAATATATTTTTGATAGACCTGAAAGAATTGGACACCCCTTTCTATAAATATCAACTGCTTTATCTTCAACACCTTTTAAGTTTATTTTTCTGCTAGTAGTTTTGTAGATGATTCAAAATCAGGTGGCTATGAGGACTTTGTAGTTATTCACAAAATCTCATTTACAGATTCTGTGCTCATTGTTGAGTTTTATGCCATATTACTTGGTATGAATCTCCTAAAAGTAAGCAACACACTAACTGTGCAATTTATTCCCGAATTTTATTATTTTATTGCTAAATTATCTTAGACATTCAAGAAAGACTGGATTATATCATATTGTACATCTCATTCAGTTTTTCAGAATTCCAAACCATGTTGGACTTCAAGGGAATGAACCAGCTGACACGATGGCAAGTCAATGTGCACTTATATGGAAATGATTCTATTATTCTCCAATATACAGTGATCATTGAACTGTTTATTCACAAGATTTTTTTTACTGTTACAACCTAAATTCATTTTTATGATTATCTTCTGAATGCTGATTGCTACTTGAGCCTTGCAAGAATTTGGTATTTTAGTTACAGTTATTTTTTCACTTCTACTAACACTGATAACAAAAGTAAGTTTATAAGAAATACAACATTCTGTCGAGAAGATGACTGTGTTAATAAGGCTAATTTACAACCTACTGTAAACCACGTTTCTTAACGATATATGAGTATCTGTGCGAAGTCCAAAAAGACACAGTCAACAGAAGGCTGTTATGGTCTTAAAAACAGAGAGTGACAAGGAAGAGTGATTTGGTAGATATGATAATTTTCTCCAAGTCTTACTATTTGGTATTTTCTATATATAACTAACCATGGGGGAGATCATTAAGCTTTTTCACATGTGTACACAGTCCCAAGTCTGATATAAAGAAGTTTGATTGAAAAGAAAGATAGAGATTTCCAGCTTTAGTGACTAACTGCGAAGGTGTATTTGCACTTACAAAACTGACAGTGCATAATATGCATGGTGTTCTAGATAGGAAAAATATACAAGTCACAAGAGATGAGAAAGAAATTCGTCCATCCATTTAATTTTCAACAGTAAAAAAGAAACTGTTGCAAGACATAAGGAAAGAAGGCTCTGTTTGGGTCAACAAGAAGGCTGATGGGACTTGTCTGGAGGCCATCAAATGAATTTAACACATCCACTAATGCTTATTGTCAGAAACAAATTACCAAAATTGTTTTACAAATATCATTTGTAGTTATGCATGGTCACGTACAACTGCCAAGAAATATAAAATACATGTAAGAAGCATCACTAATTATCCTGTATCAGAAAGGACAAAATGAAGTTTTTAATTAGTATCTCTCGTAGCAGTGATGGGGACATGAAAGAGACGAACTCTCCTACGTTTATAATAATGGCAAAGATTTGGACCATTTAGCCAAGTCATACAATGTTTCTTCATTTTCAACTGGTACTACACAATAATAATAAGCACTTTACGATCATACGTTGATCAGACTGTACTGGAACACGTAAATATTTGTCGAGGAAGAATTAACAACTTAGTGAAGAGAAAGAACATAATACGCTAATTGGCAAATTTGTCATCCGATTAAGCTAAGTTTCATCAGGAAGACATTAAAGGAACATCATCACTAAATGAAGGAATGTCTGTTGATACATGCTACAGAAGTTGCTAGTAATTGCTTGCCTGACTCTAGTGTAGTATACAACTATATATTCATTTCTTATCAGATCAGGACTATACATTTTGAAGAGTCGTCTTCCTCAATGAGATCAAAAGGCAGAAGGAAATTGCAGATTACTCCATTCAAAGATGTGAGTTAAAGTGGCACCACATGATGGATAAGTTGTCCCATCTGTAGCTGAACTAGCGTATACATATTCAAAAGAACACATTTAATATTTGACGATAAAGAATGAAAAAACGTTGCTTGTCTTAAACTTGGTTAAGACGTTAAAACTACATTGTTAACATGCTCTTATTAAATATAATCATCCGTTGACAAATAAATGTTCAAGACCTATCCAAGGAATATTTTATTGGCATTGGATTTTGTGGAACCGGAAGAATGGTTTTATGAGAAAATTTTCAGTGTGAACATAGTCAAGAAGGGCTGTCTAAGCTCAGTACAGAATTGAGGATTACCAGGAATAGCTTTGACAAGACATGGACAGAACTGTTAAGAGTAACAGAACCACTTATCTCAGTTTCCTTTGGCAGCCAGCAATTAGTGAATGTAATTATGTACTAATGTGTTCATGACTTTATTCAGTTTTTGTTTTCAGTTTAATATGAAAAAGTAGTTATATTATAACGTTGTAAGTGATTTTGCTTTGCTAATACTTTCATTGTATGTCGTTTGTTACATGATGTGATTGGTATTAAGTTGTTTCCTATGAATGAATGCTTTATTTTACTATTATGATTTGCACTTGTGACATTACTTGTCAGATTTATAAACAATTATAAACCATGCTACTTTAGTTGGTGTATTTCATTTAGTGTACATTCCTACGTATTGTTTCTGTTTGCTTCATCTTGATTATGAAATTAAACTGTTATTTGTGCTCTGAAATGTGATGTCTTATAACAAACTTACTGTTTTCCATTATTCTCTGCGTTCATTTTATCATTATTTGCTTTAACTCTCTATATGAAAAGTTTAGTTTCGTGTAACAAACTTGAGTGGTCTGCTTCACATATGTCTTATGCTGTTTCTCCCATGTCTGTTTAGTGTCGTGTAACGTCATGTTTCAGTTCGTTTAGTTGAATTTATGTCTAAACGTAATTATCAATCTTAACTAACTTAGGTAAAGCTGAAATAATAAAGTGAATACTATGATGATCCTACTAGTTACATACAACTCTATAACTTAATTTTGAGAACATTCTAAATTCATTTAGTATTTCCAGACTGTAGTTGTCTTAAGACCAACGATCCTGGACTTTATCTGTGTTACATAATACTCCTTTTGTCTGTGTTACATAATACTCGTTTTGTCTGTGTTACATAATACTCCTTAGTTTTAATGTTTGGTAAGCGTATCTTGTTAAGTTATTTGCTTGACTTTTGCTACTCATTTAATAATATTTCACAATATTTCAGTGTGACTGAATAAAACTAGAAAAGCATAATACTTTTTTGTTCTCTGGTTTTACGTGTGTTTTGAATTTCAATATCTCTTTCAGTCTTGTACAAAATGTCCCCCAGCTCAGACTACTGTTAAAGGCATAACTTTTTTTATTTCTCTGATTTTACTTGTGTTTTTGTATTTCACTACCTACTTCAGTCTTGTACCAAATATCATCCAGTTTTAATCACAGCCGTAGCTAAGTGAAGATGCCAAGTTTTCTAGTTTAATGTCAAAATATTTTCTACGTGGGTCTCGAGTTATAAACAGATTGTAATATCATGAACGTTTGTATGTGGGAAGTGCTCTGTTCGTAATCTAAATACAGAAAAGTTAAATAACTTATTTAGTAAAAGTATTAATTAATAATTTGTAAGAAATAAGTTATTTATATATTTACATACCTCTCATGAATTGTCATATTCGTTCTACATTTTAGCTCTATTCACACTACAGTTGTTTTTCTCCTATTCTTATCAACTACTATTATTTTATTCTAATTAATACTACCATAATAGTGAACTATTTGTACTCATTTGCACAACAAGGATATGAAAATCCTATACAACAAATATCGACTTACCGTTCGAGCTACATCCTTAAATCTAAACCAAAAACGTTTTATTTGAAAACAAGTTTTAAAATAGGAGTGATTCATTAAGCGTTCCATAATCATTATAAGTCCATTACTAGTAATCTAGAGTTACAAAAAGTAATTGTAATTACAATTTGTTTTGTAATTTGTTCGTTTTGGACTTTAGATTTTTGATGATGGAATTATGAATATTCCGAAATGTTTAATAAATACTTGCTAATATCACGTTTGTGTTTTACTTTATCACTAAGTTACATTTTTTGATAAAAATGAGTCGATTACTAGTTATATTGGGTTGAGGAATAATTCGTGAGCGTTTTTTCAAGTTAGAAAAATATATTCATAAATGAAACGCTTTCGCAAAATATTTCATGTCATTTGGTAGATAATTTTTTGCTCTAATAGATGGTGTGTTTGATTTTCATATGTCTTTAATTTTTACTTTCATTTTCAGCTCATTAAATGGAATGTCAAGTGGACAAAATCGAGCATTTTCGACACCATCTGCTTTTCGCATTTAATATCTTGCAATTTCGTTTAAAACAATGCATACTATATACCTAGGTATTACATGAAATAAAGCATCATAATAAATGTTTTGGGTGTAATGTGTTCATGCATTGAAGTATTGTATAGTCTTGCATGTAATGCTTGAATGAAATTATTTAAAAACGCTCACGAATTATTCCTCAACCTAATATAACATACCTAACTGAATTTGCAAATGAATCATTGCACAGAAGACAAATGAAATGTTTTGAAACTAGCACTTTTTTGAATAGCATGTATGTGCAGTTGTAATACAAAGCATCGAGACTGAATATTAATAATTTCTGAGGTATTAATATTTACTGTAATCCGATAGAACACTATTTATACCTATATCCATAATATTTATTTTTTTCCTTTCTCATGCTTCTTTACTCGGTGTCGTATGAAAAGTCTTAATATTGCATGAAATAAGGAATCATTCATGATCACTTAGCATTATTGTTAGAGTTATTTATTTAATACAGAATCTATCTAACTGTAGCATTTTCATGTAAAGGTAATAAAATACCATTTTCATCGAGCATTGTAAATTAAACAGACGAGAACACGCATCTAATAAGAGAAGTATTTTTTATCATCGAACGAAATATTCATTGTTTATTAATCGGATATCACACTTGTTCAAACTGAACATCAATTGTGTTGCTAACTTTACTGTTTTATTTTGGAACTTTAAAAAAAAAACGTTTATTATTTTTGAATGGCAAGCTAGCTATAGCAATGTAAAATCTATACTTCGTAACAGTGGAACAGAAAAAAAAACAATTTAATGATAAATATCAACTTCTTCCATTTGCTATTGTATCAGTAAATTGTCTAATGTTTTCAACATAGTTAACCAGAAACGAACCAGTATTGATTGTGTATCATCACTAGAAACAGTAAACGTAATCATTAATTAAATACTTCTAGATTGTTACAGTGTCATTCACATTATCTTGATATATTTGAAAAGACGTTATAGCAAAATTATAATGTATAGATGGGTTTGTTTTAACATAAATACCGAGTTAAATATATAACTTTGTCAATTTCTCTAAATTTAAGGTATTGAGTTACGTAAAGCCTTATTTAAATATACGTTCAATATATATGGTCTTGATTAATCACATGCACATATCTTCACTCTGTTTTATAATGTAAATGTTATTGTAAGACATCACATAAAATATTGTACTCAATTACACGTAAACGTCCATTTATCACAACATCAAAAATAACTTTTCTTCACCAGTGTAGAAAGTTATGTAAGACTTCACATTAAAATGTATTTATACGTGTAAGTAAAACTTCTGTTGACACATTTAATAGAATACCTATGAACATTGTTCAAATTGCAGTTTAAACTTTGAATTATTAAATATGTTAGGTCTGAATTAGTTTGAATCTTATATTGTATCTTTTATATTCTAAATCTTTTAAAGTAGACTTACGCGGAAATCTTGAAGCAAAATGATTCTACATTTTAGCAGTGTTAAATAAGTTATTGCAAATACGATTGTATTTCATTGCGATGTAGTACATGAATATTTACAATGTAATTTTTAAATAACAGACTAGTAACAAATTCGTTGGATATATAAACGAAAGGAAATTATGATAAATTTACTTAATTTAGTAAGATGTTATTTCTTTCTTGTTTATTAATTTGTTTATATGAACAGCAAAGTTCAGTAAACACATTGTTTGAAACATCTCTTATCATTATGATAGTAAACTGATTTAGAAGTATGAAAACAGTGATTTATTACCTTTAGTATCAATGATAACCTTGTTTGGAACAATTTCAGGTATTCATTTAATATATTTTCAGTTTTAGGGTTAATTGTGGAACAAGGTGTTTAGTAGGGACGGTGCTAGAGTGTGAAGAGGTGTATTTGCACACCCAAATTTCACTTTAGTCCACCCAAGTTTTTGTTTTTTTAATTTCTAAGAAGAGTCAACAAAAGCTCCACTGGCCTAAAGTCTACCTACAAGGGTTAATTGTCTCCGAGCCCAATGAGCCATTTAAATCAGTTTTGACAATGAAATGATCACTGAAAGCTTATTTTTCTAAAATCTATAATAAATAACTTATTCTTTTAAACAATGGATTGAAACTGACAATATCAGAAGCTTTTGTGAAGTATTTAAATATATGTTTGTAAGTATACATTGTTGATATAAATTTTCATAGACAATTTGATCTTTGCGTCACTAAGCTTTTAAGTGACTTTAGTTATCCAGTTTGTTTTCTGTGAAGAATTTAATAATGTTGAATTAATTTAAAAGTATTAAAACATCATGCAGAGTATATTGTAATATCTCTTATAATTTGGTAACCTATAAATTTGGAATATTTTCCATTTCCATTATAACGTTACTTCAACAACATTATAAATATTTGATTAAAGTATTTGGAAAATAAGAATAATAACACTTGAGTATGCTTGAAGTATGTTACATTGTAGTTTCACAGTAATATTTTACTTTCATATAATGAACTTCCAAAGTCAAAGAGGTAGGTTAATAACTTGTTTCCAAGATGTTTTGACAACTTGACCGAGATGAATGATTTTGTTTGATCAATTAGTTTCGTAAAAATTTAAATTAAAGACTTACTTTTCGTTTTTATTATTATTTTTCATTATGTCACGCTTGTTCTGTTTTATGTTAAAATAATGTCAGTATTATTAAATATGTTCCTTAAGTGATTTACGTTTCGGTTAATAACGTAGAGTTAAGGAAGTTTCGTTTTGTAATAAAACATTCCACGTTTTTAAATATTAGTAAATCATAGAAAAACATAAAATATATATAACAGTGAAACTGAGACAGAGCTGATAAAGTTCAACATAATATTACCAAATCACATTCAAGCAAAAAAATCATATTCAAATCAGAGATTTTTTCAATTTTCCGATTAGTCTTGACTAACCAAATGAAATAAATAATTTCATTTTAAAGTGGCAGTAAATTAATCATTAAAACATAATATTGTATTGTGTAAAAGACGACAAATAAAGTAACTTACGGTGTTACGCCCTCTACATCAAAGTCAGTGAAGGTAATATGAACTCTCTCGGTTTTTCTCCCTATAAAGGAATAGTAGCATTCTGTGTTTCTAGGATACAATCCTGGATGGTTGGGTGAACAAAATGTTCCGTTAGTTTGTTCCCAGCTATTGAAGATGAAGCCGCATACTGTAAGTCATGTTATTACTTCAGTTATAAAATTATATATCTCTAAACAAGCCGGTTAGTAAAATATCTATTCAAATCATACATGAAGATAATATTACATTTCTTAATATTTGCTTTTATCAGTTATAGAAAATTAATTTATATAATATAAATCTTACATATTATGGTAATGTTAGAAGGGTAATTCTAACATTTCTTCTTTACCAACTCCTCTCTGTTTGCCAATTTTTGTTTATTTTTGACCCATTACCAACACATTTAACACAGAAGCAAATAACACTATGACATATCGTAAAACATATAATCATATATTTATATCTTCTTCTAACTTAATAAAAATTATTGTAATTGTGACACTGTAGTTTCCTATAGATAATTATTATGCTGTAGTGAGAAAATTTTTTAATTGGCAGTCAGAGTACAGCGTTAATACCACGTTTTTTAAACCATATGATAGCACCAACGATTTTAATCGTCTGTCAGAAAAATAAATGATCACTTTTGAAGTTGAAGTAGAATATTCTCCGTGGTAAGTTCTATAATGGCATATTGTTTTTTAATTATTAGTCTATTATCAACATCAAGAGATTGACTGTCACCTTTATGGAGCACCAACAACTTAAAGTACGAGCAACATTTTGTAATGTAGTAAGGATTCGAACCCGTCTCGTCAGTTCCAAAATCTTGAATCAACCCGCGACATAAAATCACCTTTCCATGTTCAATTTTATTTCAGATCTATATCTTTACAGCTTATTTTCCCTGTTATGAATATTCTGAGAAAAATGACCCTAAAATAGAAACATAAAAGGTTATAGCTGCTTATAGGTTTCCTTTCCAGAAATTTAATTTACATAATGTATGTATTTTGTTTGTTTGTTTGTTTGTTTTGAATTTCGCACAAAGTCACACTGGGGCTATCTCCACTATCCCTAATTTAACGGTGTAAGACTAGAAGAAAGACAGATAATCATCACTGTTAACTCTTGAGCTACCCTTTTATCAACGAATAGTGGGATGGACCGTCACATTATAATGACTCCACGGCTGAAGAAGCGAGCACGTTTGGTGTGATGGGAACTGGAACCCGCGACCTTCGAATCACGAATAAAGTGCCTTAACTATCTGACCATGCCGGGTTTAGTGTGTGTATAGTCAAAATAGATTTCGTTTCTACAAATGCACTGCTAAACCTCTGTAGTCGTATTCGTTAATCAATAAGTGCAGAAGTACAACAATTAGCTACGAAGAGTTGATAAACACGTAACATCTAAGAGCTCTTGTTTCTCTGTAGAATACAATGTGTGGCTGAAATAAAAGTTAAAAAACGCATTTTTTATAATTGTAAGAGAAACATGTTACATATTTATTTGTAGTTTGTAATTATTGGTTTTTTTATAAGAAAGTAAAGTCAGTAAGCTAAAAACTATTGAATTATACATTAGGTAAACAGTTTTTGTACCTTATATTTCTTTCCATTCATCTCTGAAGCTCTATGCTCAAGGACACAGAGAAATTAAAAAATCTGTAAATATAATTTTGTCATCTAGCGTAAATTCTTGTGTTTTTCGGTTATTAACATAACATTAAACACCGTTACATAAATATCAATACTTTTATTAAGGCTCGGCATGGCCAGGTGATTAAGGCATTTGACTCGTAATCTGAGAGTCGCAGGATCGAATCCCCGTCACATCAGATATGTTCGCCCTTTCAGCCGTGGGGGCGTTATATGGTAAATTCTATTAATCGTTGGTAAAAGAGTAGCCCAAGAGTTGGCGGTGGGTGGTGATAACTAGCTGCTTTCCTTCTACTCTTACACTGCAAAATGATGGACGGCTAGCGCAGATAGCCCTAGTGTAGCTTTGCGCGAAATTAAAAAACAAACAAACAAATACTTCTATCAAACGAGCAAATTTTTAACACTAATTTGCTCAAGATAAAGAGTAAATAATCGTTTTTTTTTAGATTCGTGTAGTTCACTTTAATTGTATATTGTTTTTTTATTGGCAAGTACAACTGCTCGAGGGTTCAAAAAAACGTGCCACTTTTCTCGCTGCCAAATACACTAATAATGTTTTTAATTAGTAGTAAAATACGTCTTGACAAATGAGCTTTGCCACAGACTAGCTTGAAGTATAATCGTCTATGAAACCAGTTTATGTCGGTTCTACAACGAGACGGGAAATATATTCAACTGAAAATCAGTTCTAGGTTATTGAGATTAGGAATGAAAAGCTCTTAAATTCATGCATATAATTTGCCAAGGAAGATTTAATGAAGTTTTTCTTAAGAAACGTTCCTAATACAAGCTTAAAACTTCATCTTGTGAGTACCTAATCATATAGGATAAGCAGGAAAAACTCACATTTAACTGAGGGCTTTATTGTGTATCAAATAAAGAGGACATTTCACGGTATCTGCTGAGTACTGTGTTGTTCCTTGTTAACATATTTAGTTGTTTTCATTTTAGGATAAAACTACTTGAAAATCTAGTTGAAAACACAGTTATTACTTTTATTGGTGACTGAATCTTGTAAACGCTAAGGGCGTGAACATAACTGTGCAATCTTAAAATTGATATGTCTGAGGACTTATAACACAAAAACGGATTACAATACTCCTGATGGGCAGATCACAGGTAGCTCCTTGTGTAGCTTTGTGCTTACCGAGAGAAAAACAAACATATAAACTTAAAACCGGCCCCGATTTTTAACAAGGATTCCTTTACAACCTTTAAAAGATAACTATAAAAAGATTGGAAGGCAAAACGATTTTGTATAATATATTTCTCAACTTTGACCATGACCTTAAGTTGATGAAAGTTTAACATGATATTGAAATGAATTTCCTTTATAAAGTACATAGTTTGTCAATGTTTAAAATGATCGATAAACATTGAATTTATGTTTAATTTCTCTGCATTAAAACATCCTATTTAACTATGTTAGATCGAGATCTCGAGTTTTCATCTTTAGCTACTCTATTTTATTCACTTAAACTATGTTTGGGAAAAGTGCATATGCACTTTATATATAGACTTCCCTACAGTGACATTTGAGACAGTACAAGAAGTTATCGTCCTACATAGAATTTAACTGGAAAATGTTGTGCAGGTATATACCCTCATGTGTATTTTGTTTATGTACAAAGTTCCTTATCATCACATATATATATATATATATATATATTTCCCATATTTAAAAGCATATTTACCAACGTAATCCCCAAAAGCATTCACGTTTCGCTTGAACACCAATTTTAGTGATTAAAATCGAAAATAGAAATAAAGAAAATAGTCACCTGATAATTGTGAAACATCTTCCTTTGCCATACTTCCTCCTGCACTTTGCTAAAATGATTTCTACATTAATTTTCTTTACGTAAATGTAAATGAAAAAAAATGAAAGTTTAAGTCCAGTTTTCTATTTTTTGTGGTTATAGTTGTGTTTATCGCCAAGTTATCCTTTTATCTTTTAGTTTATCTATGAATTTTTAGTTGCATTAAAACGTTAACTCACATTCTAGCTAATCATTTGCATTTTGAGTAAATATGTGTGTGTGATGAAACTGTCACCAAATTCCCTAGCGGCGACGTACAGATACTATTAATGTAGCATAATATTATTTAAATTAATGATCGTACGAGGTATACTCTCCCGATCTTCTCAGTGAATACATTTTTTCTCAGGAACTTCACTAACAGAGAAAGTCACGAGATAGTTAGTGAGTAACACAGCCAATTATTACTGTTTATCACTGAATATTGTTAACAAAATTGAAATGTAGTTTTGTGATGTTGTATTTTTTGACTTGGGATTTTCTTTATTGTTATTTTTTCCCTAATTGCACTATTTGAAATAATACCTGTATTTATGATATGTTATTCATTATTGTCAAGACTTGGCCACACTTGTGCTTATTAACTGCGTTTTGGTAAGTGTTGACTTTATTTCTAAATGTTTCTATAGTTAAGTAAATTGTTTTGTTGTTGTTGTTGCTGAACCCCAATTGTAGAGGCATGTTTATTTTAGGCCGTTGCAAGTTCTTAAAATAATGTATCGCACTACTGTACAAGCCCTTGATATCTAAAACATTTAAATAAATTAGAGAAATTGACGCAAAAAATATTTATGTTTAGTTAAAACAGTCGGCAGCAAAGAACTATAAGCTAAGGGAAAATTCAAGTTAATAGCTAAAATATTTGATCCTTAGGCGTATAACTCTGTATATTATTAAAGGAAGAAAGACAAATGATATTCAAAAGAAATACGATTCCTATTACAGGTAATGAAGGAACAAAAAACAATGACATTTAAGTAGTTTAAATAATGCTGTTTAAAGCCTTCTTCTTGTGGTAAGTAAAATATTGACTAGAAAATAGTTAATAAATAGTGATTTTATCAGCTGTCTCCACTAGCTCAAACTGCTCTTCTTTAAATGCTTTATTTTATTTGTTTGTCTTGGATATTCACGTAAATTTATACTAAGTGTCCATATTTTTTAATTAATAGAATAGGAGGAAAGCAGTTAGTCAGTAACACCCACAGACAATTTGACTATTCTAATTGGATACTGGGATTTGTACGTCACTCTTATAATATATTTACGCCCCTAGATGAGAAGTATAATTTTTAAAAAATGGGATGCGAACCGTGAACTCTTGGATTTTTCAGATCAGCAAGCTAACCATTAGGCTACGCGAAGCCGTTCTTAAACCTAATACCTCTTTTCAGATAAATACATGGACATGAAAGCAAATGTTTAATAAATATATAGCAGGCATTGACTTAATTATCTTTTTGACGCAGTTGAAATTATAAACATAAGTAATGTTTATATTGCAGGTGACAACTTACTCGTTCACAAATCATGAAGACGTGTAATCATTTAATGTTTTTAAATAATCCTTTGGAAAATATAATTATCATACGTAATTTTAGAAATTCTTTTAATTTTACTGTCATAGAAATGTTACGTTCCCAAGGAAAAGAAAATATTATGTAAACAAAATATTAGAAAACCAATAACTCATTTGTTTGGTTGTTTTTTAGAATTTCGCGCAAAGCTACTCGAGGGCTATCTGCGCTAGCCGTCCCTAATTTATCAGTGTAAGACTAGAGGGAAGGCAGCTAGTCATCACCACCCATCGCCAACTGTTGGGCTACTCTTTTACTAACGAATAGTGGGATTGACCGTCACATATAACGCCCCCACGGCTGAAAGGGCGAGCACGTTTACTGTGATGGGGATTCGAGCCCGCGACACTCAGATTGCGAGTTGAACGCCTTAACCCACCTGGCCATGCCGGGCCAACTCATTTCATCTCATTTGTACTCCATGTAATCATGCATAAGAGCGTTAAGTATAATAACTAAGCCTATAGACCGGCCATTATTAAAAATAAAATTAAATCATATATATTAATATTAAACTGTTGTTGATTTTGATATTTCTGTTAGTAATAATAAACTATACTATAAACTATACGAGGTCTTCTTGTAAAAGAGGTGTTTATACAGTCGTATATTTTTAATCGTATCATATCACGAAATATTCTCCACACTTTATTAAAAAAGATTATAAGTGTGCGAGTCACTCTCTCTAGTGGCGGTGGCCCTCTCTGTAATAAATGTAATATAAATACTGTTTTACACTTACCTGACTGCGGGTCTTGCCTCACTCCGTTGATTCCAAAATCTGGAAAAAATAAATACCATTTGTTGGTGCATTTATTTCAATATGTGTCGTTTACTGATCAAGTTATTAAACAAAAGAAGGAAATATACAAAAACAATCCTAATCAGTCAAATGCTGGTGCTTTCTATAACACTTAGGCCTTATAATAAAATAGGTGATAAACTTTATATGAAAATGGTAGTTTCTAAAAATATATATATATATATTTAAATTAACCCTTCAAATTATTCCAAATTAGAGAAAACTGTTCATCTCTAAGAGAAGATCATCACACCTCAGTACATTCGTTTTATCGACTTCCATTTGTTGTAATTTATTAAGTTGACATATTCTATCAATATTTCAAAATATCATGGATAAATCATTATATTTAAGTACATGTTACCCTATTCCATCTGTATATAACATGAAAAACAAAGTAAATGGGATAGGCTAAAATATTATGGAGATTTGAAACTTAGAGAGTAATGTAGCAATGTAATATTACATATAGTCTGATAAATTAATTATGTAAATAGTTCTTCATCCTAATGAGTTCTGATGTTGTGCGAAAGGTCTCGTCGGTAACGATACGTAAACACTTAATATATTATAGTTGAAATGCAGAATAGACATTTCATACTTGGAAACCTGTTATGAACCAATAATAATAGATGAGGCTAAAATGGTAATATTGTAACTCTTACTGAAATGTAATATAACACATTACCAGTTAATGATCTGTATACTGCGAAAATATTGCATTTGCGTCTATAATAGACAAACATAATATACGTTTCTGGGATTACACCTTCAGTAGATAAGCTAGTTGTTCGGGTGTAATAATATTTTTTACGAGTTTGTTTCCTTAGATATATCTACCTTCCTATAGTTAGTTTCCCAGAGTGCACAGTAGTTCAGGGGTGCGATGCCGCGGGTTTTAGTGTCCATATGTGCTATTAATTTCTTTTTTTTCTGACAGAAGTGAAGAAAAGTGATGCTTGTGAATGAAGATAAAATATGATAGACGGCGTATCTCTGCTACAGTGGGAGCCCTCCTATCAATACTTCTCTCACTAAAGGATGTTTGTTCTTTCCAGTAATCTTCGCACAAGCACATTTTTTTTAAATCATCAAGATGAGAAAGAAAAGAAATTCTAGATTAAAAAAGGGTGATTCAGCTCTGTGGTATAAATTTGTTTTGAAACATCCTGTGTCATATCCAAACTTTCCCAAATAAAACTAAATAAATAAATCTGTAAAATAATATTCAAGTTAATTATTACTTGGTTACCGATAAAAAAAAGAGAGTAAATGTTACGCAACATCAGAATATAATATCGTTTCTAGTTTTCAGCACTTAGCTGTTCTTTTTAATCTCGAATGACCATTTGGGTCCATACGTTAAATCTTTTTTCAAACACATCTTTTAAAACTATTTTTGAACCGAATTGATTGCAGACCCATAACTTGTCTCAGAAACACTTTGATCACGCAAAATATTAGCATAAAATTCCATACGTAATTAAGTATTACTACTTAATAGCCCCCCAGTGGCACAGAGGTATATCTGCGGACTTACAACGCTAAAAACTGGGTTTCGATACCCGTGGGGGGCAGAGCACAGATAGCCCATTGTGCAGCTTTGTGTTTCAAAACAACAACAACAACAACTAATTAATAGTAAAATAATGTACATCTTACATTGAAAATGTGCGATTGCAGTTAGTTTCTTTGGGGCCAATTCTTTACAGTGAGCGTTGTAATAGACAAAGATTCTCAGATTACGCTGTTTGTTAGAATGAGAGTATCCTTTGAATACTGAGAGCTAAATCAACAAGTTGGTTGGTGAACAGAGGTTTAAACCTATTCTTAAATGCAAGAACAACTAATTTATTATACACTCAAAATACATTTTCTGTTTGCTTTCTTGTCAAAAAAAGGTTTGTAAGTATACCGTAATGTTTTTATAATGTGGCTATTATGGAAATATATTTTTATATTATAATATATTAGATTTCAAGGCACTTTTTTTTTTCTAAACTTCCTCGAGACAGATAAATATTGAGGGAAAAAATACAGCTTAATAGCTCAAAAGTATAAACAAAGCAATTGAATAATTTACCATATCTGTTTAATACATTCAACTAAATCATTTATAGTTTACCACATTTTTTGTAAACGCTATGACCGTTGCAGAAACCTACTTGGTAAATTGAACCAGTTTCTGATAATAAAATGAGAATTCATATACTTGTTTACATGTCCAATGGTAATAAAAAATCTCTGTCTAATATATTTTTTAATACGTCTTGTAAAACTTCACCTACCAGAGACAAATCGATAAGTAGCTTGAAATCCTTTATAACTTGTAGAAGATTTGGCCTTGTTTGTATGGAACTCCATGATCATGTAAGGGCCATTGGACATTACCTGGGGAGGGAGGGCGTCTCCACAAAAATTTTTTAGTACTTCTATTTGACCTTTGATTTTGATAAATGCCTGGACAACATCAACTCCTTCACAACTAGAAAAATGTGTAACATCTAAAATCATGTGATCATGTAAGTAATTTTGTTAGTTAATGAAAGTTTGTATTCATTAAAGTTACGAAAAGTTCTATTATGGGTTGTTTTTGTGCTCTTATTAAGATGTTAGATTAATCAAAGTATTAGATTGCATTTAATAAAATTATTCCTTCATCGCTAGCAGTTTCTTCTATGATTTATATGTATTTTTCATGATCATTGGTTATTGTTTTTCACGCGTTCAAAAATATTTTGACATCCTAATTTAGCTCACCCAAAAAATGCAGAAAACATTGAGGTAATATTTACAATATTTTTTTTCTAATATTCTTTTAGCAAATCTGTTTATCTAGTAGTCGTGACCAATGTTTTTGGGGTTCCGTAATGATTTCCTGATAACAAACGTTTATTTCTAAGAAGAATATAATAATTTCTGAAGTATATTACCTACATATATATATAAATTAACTAAATAATACGTCGATATGTATTCGCTCATGTGCCATTTATATCAAAACACGATATTCGATCGTAACATTGTAAAAAATTCTTTCTTTTCTCACTATTAAATGGTCGTTATTTCGAAGAGAAATGGTACCTTCCGTTAATTTTTGAGTTAAAGATCCAGTTTTATGGAATTTTCACTTTAGTGTTTTATAGCAGTGGTTTTCAAATGAAGACCTCAATCAAATATTTCATAATTATAAAGCGTTTCATACTTTACTATGACTTTTTATCTAAGTCTTTTATTTATAGTAAAGTTCTGATATCTCAAGCTTACCACTAGGCCACCAGAGGGCGTGCCTCTGGAAGGTGAGGAATTTATTACCACTGGTTTTAATGTGTTATATATATTTAATTGAGAGGCTGTTTTCCATAACTCTTACAGCATGTTAGATAAATAAACAAAATCTAATATTTTTAATATTTTTCAACATTTATTTATTATATTAAATATACTATATTGATGTTTGTGGAATTTTTATAATAATATGAGCAAGATACCGATTTACAGAGCATCATATATGATATGTGGAAGTTTATAACAATATTAAAATAACAAAAATCGACTATATTTAAGAGAAATTAGAATTAAAGTTCTCAAAAACGAAAAATTACTGAATAAAAAAATTAATCAATTTTGTAAATATTTAAACAGTAAAGTGTTTAATATTAACATAAACAGAAAAATACATACTCCCTATTTGTATTGCTATGAGCTTGGATGTAAAGATCAAAATCGGTGAAATGGATCTGCACCCTCTCTCCTCCCCTTGCGGTGAAGTGGTAAGCACAGTGAACGTTGGAAGGGTAGGGCTCAGGATAATTAGGGCTTGCAATGGTTCCATTTTTGGAAACAGCACTAGTTACCCACATATCACAGTGTACACCTGCAGGATAGATAACATTAATAAATAGCTTCTTATATTACTTGTTAGAATAAACACAAAATGCATATTATGAGCCTAAGTTTTCTAATAAACATTATAGTAAGTGAAAAATTCGACAAGTGAAATAACATCCTATTGTTTTAAGAGATTCATCTCTTTTTATTTACTATTCAATTTTTTCGTGTAGAATTTGTTCTGATGTGGCCCTCAGTTGCACAGAGGTATGCTTGTGGACTCACGCCGCTAAAAATCGGGTTTCAGTATCTGCAGATATGTACAGATAATCCATTGTGTAGCTTTAAGCTTGGTTTGCTTTGTTTTGAATTTCGCGCAAAGCTACTCAAGGGCTATCTGCGCTAGCCGTCCCTAATTTAGCAATGAAAGACCAGAGGAAAGACAGCTAGTCATCACCACTTACCTCCAACTATTGGGCTATCTTTTACCAACGAATAGTGGGATTGACGGTCACATTATAACGCTCCCAAGGCTGAAAGGGTGAGCATGTTTGGTGTGAAGGGGATTCGAACCTGTGACCCTCAGATTAAGCTTTGTGCTTGATTGTAAATAAACGAAAGAAAACAAGCGCTGATATGTTACATGCAAATAATAAATAACTCAACTGCTTAGGTTAACCCTAAGTTGCAGCATTATGACAGCCAGTTTTCCGCTGAATTGGCATGGCCAGGTGGTTAAGGCACTCGACTCGTAATCCGAGGGTCGCCGGTTTCTAATCTTCGTCACACCAAATTTGCTCGCCCTTTCAGCCGTGAGGGCGTTATAATGTACGGTCAATCCCACTATTCGTTGGTAAAAGAGTAGCCCAAGAGCTGGCGATGAGTGGTGGTGATGACTAGCTGCCGTCCCTCTAGTCTTACACTGCTAAATTCGGGACGGCTAGAGCATATAGCCCTCGTGTAACTTTACGCGAAATTCAAAAACAAACAATGACAACAAATCTATCATAAAGCTGTCGATATTCTATTGTCACATTGGTATTCGGCTAAAATGCTACTAGTAAAAAATTAACTGGCTGATAGTAAGCTAACAGCAGAATAACAACATGATATATTAACTTCAGAAATTAGGGTAAAATATCATGCTATATACAAAGTGGTATATACACACAAACGTAGAGGTTCATTACATTAACGTTTGTTTTTTCATTAAATTAATAGATTTATTTTATTCAGAAAAAAATATAAACTACAATAGATTTCTATCCTGTAGGTTTATGTATTTTCGTTAGGGCTAGAAGTTAAAAGTAATAAACACACACAATGTGTGAATTTTATACAGCTCGTTTGTTTTATATTTATTCCCAGAACTTTCTGTTTAGCCTTTTATTCAAAAAATTAAATCAACAACTAAGTTTGAATAAGAGCAGATATAGTTGTTTAATTAACACTAATAATGTTAATAATGCTGATCACTGAAATGTATGTTATAGATTCAGAGATTGATCTTAAATTGGGACCATTTTATTTCAACGTTTTTATCCTTCTTAATAATTTCTCATTGCACTCCAACCCCGCAAACTCCACCATTCACGTTCGGAACAATATAGAAGTATTTACAACGAGAAAAGGAAATAATAATTGTATAATACTACTAACATCATGATACAACGAATAGACTCTAATCCAAACTTTCTGTTTTGTTTGAGTCAGATTGAATAGAATGATGAAAAAAATTGTCCAATATTCTAACTTTTGCAATAGCAAAAATAAAAGAGCAATCCAATATTTTTTTGTGTTTCTAATTAAGCACAAAGATATACAATGAGCTAACTCCTTGTCCAGCAAGAGTATGGAAAACCAGTTTTATCGGTGCGAGTCCGCAGCCGTACCGATGAATACTGAGGGGTTAATCCAAAACTAGCACATCCTTTATAATAACAGGGGATAAAATACTTCTAAATAAATACCTCTGTGAGATCAAGAGAAAACTAAATAGCTCGGTTTTATTATAATATTTCAGCAGGGTGTTGTAAATGCCAATGTTAAGAATTTGTCTGGTGAATGTGATGTTGAAATTTCGAAATAGTTTCCCAATTATTTTAAAAGTTATTGGACAAAATATAAAATTTAAAATTTCTTTAAAAGAACGACTGATTTAAATAAGGTTAAATACTTGATACAGTTATGTCTGAAATGTTCTTAAACCAACACAATTCGACTTAAAACACTATTCATAAAATTATTTAAATGTGAACTGGTGATGTCTTAAAATCTGAGTAAGAAAGTATTAATCGTAACGAAGTACTTAAGTAGATCTGTACTAAGTACGAATTGAGAGTGAAGATTAACAACCATCTGGATTAACAATGTTATTTGGCTTCATGATTTGTATATATGGAGTTACATGTAGTCTAGTGAATAATGTGCTGGACTTTATATATGATTACCCATATTATCCATTGTTCGCTCACCATTACTGTGTATATGATTACCCATATTATCTATTGTTCGCTCACCATTACTGCAAAATCTTGTTCCCATTATTTTATTACAGCAGCTCAAGAATTATTGATGGTCGTCCGAGACAAGATAGAAACGGAAAGTATACTTCTCATTGATCTTCCAAATTTTGTCTTATATGATTTTAAAACTGATGGTAGAAGAGATGCTTTGACATCTAACCTGATGTGCACTAGCACAGGCTCTCTGGAAAGCATTGTGGTTTGAAAGAGCGGGATACGTAGAAAAGGTATCCCACGCTCGTTTTTGAGACTTCCGTTTCTCCGGGTTGACAGGACATTACTATAGACGAGGATACCGTGGTAAACGGTAACATCTCCTAAGGTCTCGCTTAGGAATAGAATGAGCAGCTGTGTGGACGATATTATCAGTCATCGCTACCATGCAATTGTCTATCTATGGCAGACAGACGACGGCAGGGCCAAGTTCCGAAAGAGCAGTAAAAAAGGACCAGTTGGCCTGGCCCAACTTTCACCGATGCACGCAAGTCGGGTGTCATCGACCACGGTCAGTTTCTCTCAAAATGATGGAAAAATGATCACTGTTCCGTGGGTGACTTGGTAGTCAACGGTTCTACCAAAGAAAGAGGAAGTAAGGCAATGGGAAAGATCAAGCCAAAATAAAATACTAAGCAAGTTCAGACTGCAGTCCAGCAAGGACAATAAAATCAATAGAGTACATGTAAATATGCTGTGCAAAGATTGCTGACAAGAGTACATGTAAATATGCCGTGCAAAGATTGTTTCCATGAAATTAAATGTAGCACATGGCTCCCATACAAATGAATACTTTATCCACCTATTAATTGCTAACAGGAGCAAACCTGGTGAAATAGAAGCAGCCGAAAGACCCAAAATGTAGTCTTTGTTGGAGCATACAGCAGAGGAGTTTTAACAAGAGGCAGTTTTTCGTTAAGACATAACCAACTGCTCATAAAACTAGCAGCAACAGTGGACATTCAATGGTACAGAGCCAACAAAAAGAAGGCAACTACAAAACAGCCAGTTTACTTTCTCAGAAAGGGCACCAAACAGAGTGCTTTGAGAAAGCTCTCTATATTAACAACAAGTGCAACACTTGACATTAGAAATCAATGGGAGATAGTAGCCGATTTTCGAGATAGTTTGTTTGTTTATATAATTCTAAGAACACAGAGCAACACAAAGGGCTATAAGTATTTTGTCCACCACAAGTATCGAAACTCAGTTTTTAACGATGTAATGCCATGGACATACTGCTGTGCCATCAGAGTGCTAGAGAGTCTTGAAATGACATGATTTATTGTTTCATATTTTTCTACGTAAACCTTTCATTTTTAACACGCTCTCTACTCATTCTTTTTGCTATTTGGTAAATATTTACCTAATCCGTTTAATAAGAGCACACTATCACAACAAACATAGTTCAATTTTCTAACATTTCTCATTTAAAATAAAGCGCTCAAGTAATATCAAGAATATTATTTAAAAAAAAGAAATCAAAATATCCCTGACACAACAATATAAAATAATTTTTAGGAATGCTCGGGAAGGATACGAGATATGACACGCGCGTAGAACTAGTCAAGCTTGAACTCAAATATCATTACAATGTGAATTTACATAATTGTGAGCGTAGACAGCGCTAACTAATGCATTGACACATGTGAGACTTCGGAAGAAAATATTAAATTTAAAAAACAAGAACAACCTTAATTTGAGAAAACATCCATTTAGCTGACACTATTAAGCTCAGACTGGTATAACGAAATCAGTGCATCCTAACACGCCAATGTGCGTGATGCAATATTTTGTTTATTTTAACAGTATTTATGTACTATTCAAAAAGTATAATGAAATAAAATATACATATATACAAGGGTTAGTGCTAAGAAATAAAATATATGTACTAATTTATAATCCTTGCATTTTTTTCTAAATATATGTAATATAAAAAACTTTATATCGAAGCAGCAAAGAAAGTATGGTAAACAGCATCAACTTCAAACAAGGTGGGAGTTAAATTGTGCATTTCTTCAATGTTCTCCTATCAGAGGACTGTAGGGCTTAATTACCCTGTATGGCTGATTAGTTAAATCATGCAGTGCGCAAAATGCTTAGAGATAGAATTTGTACTTATCTTAGTTGGACAGTGAATAACTTTGTTACGTAAGAGTGTATTGGGAATGATTAGTTGGTCTGTCAGGGTAAAAACTGATGTTCTGCAATCCTAACAAGTAGTCCAGGTGTCTTTATTTATGCATGCTTTCATCAGTTATAAAAACACTATGGTATCTAAAGGTGGTGTTCAGTCCTTCATTGATTTCTTAGAATGCTTTCTCGATAACGACATAATTTGTGGTTTTAAATATTGCAATTTCGATTTATTTTGTTTGGTTCTTCAACCAAGGCACCTTCTTAAACAGATCCTGTATAATATGAATTCAGGTTAAGAAATACAGGTTTGTTTATTGTGGTGTGTAGGGCGTTGGAGTTAGCTCTCAGAGCTTCTCCAGCTGAGTGAACTGAATGGAACATACAATGAGTTGAAATAATTCTGAAATTTTATTTAAAGCCAAGACTGTCGTTTCTGAGACTAACAATATTATCAATAGATTTCAATTAGATACAGAGTTTGGTATCAATGTTTGTTGGTATTGTTTAAGGGCACTTGGATAAAATATAAGCATACATGAAAACGTAAAAGGATCGTCTACTCGGTTACCCATAGCAACAGCATTAAACTGATTGTAGAGAATACTTTTGGTGATGATTTGTTTTTGTTTTTGAATTAAGCACAAAGTTACTTAATGGGCTATCTGTGCTCTGCCCACCACGGGTATCGAAACCAGGTTTTTAGCGTCGTAAGTCCGCAGACATACCGCTGAGCTACTAGGGGGGGCATTTTTGATGATGGTATTTCTAAATTACACACACGTCATCTATGTGTTCCACTAAACAACTAGCAGAATAAAGTGCAACAAATTTTAAAGTTAACAATACTATTTTATTTGTCACCATATATCTTTCACTTGTGAGCCGATAAAACAGAACCTACATATTTTCCAAATGTGCTGGTATATTTAGGGTTTAGTGATAAAAGTTGTTCTGTGAGTTTAACAACATTTTCAACTAGCCTGCTGTAATGGTTACGAATAATTTAAGTTAGCTACTAATATATATATGTACTATAATTGTTTGTAATTGTAAGGGTATGTGTTAAAATTCAGTTTAATATGAATGTAATTTTGATTTGTTTTGATGCTGAAAAAAGAAAAAATATCTTTTTTTTTTTTTTTTTACAGCAAATAACTTTAAGCTATATTTCACACTCACATGTGTTTCACCAGCATTAGCTAATATTAGAAATCCGAACTTTGCTGTGCAAGCTCGTGAGACGATGACAGGGTCTCACATAAGTGATGTATTATAATCAATCATTTCTCGCGCACCGTACTTAAATTATCGCGACATAGATTAAATATAATGACAACTTGATACATAAGAAAAGTAACATTATTGAAACGGATTCGGTATGGCCAAGCGTGTTAAGGCATTCGACTCGTAATCCGAGGGTCGCGGGTTCGAATCCCAGTCACTCCAAACATGCTCGCCCTCCGAGCCGTGGGGGCGTTATAATGTCACGATCAATCCCAATGTTCGTTGCTAAAAGAGAAGCTCAAGAATTGGCGGTGGGTGATGATGACTAGGTGCTTTCCATCTAGTCTTACACTACTAAATTAGGGACGGCCAGTGCAGATAGCCCTACAAGGAGGCATATTTAACAACAATGTGCATTATTGTGATGTGGGCAAAGTATTTTTTTCTTAATAGCACAAATATACAAACTTTAAACAAAAATACGAAAGTGAAATATATGTATGTATTTGTGAGATCCAAAACTTAATTCGCACATTTTTCTCGTGTGTCTTTTTAAAACAACAACGCACACAATGCGCGCGTGCAGCTGGTTCATAAATGACTGTCAAAAAATACAATATATATTTATTCAAGGAAACCAAATTCATATTAAATTTTTCCATAGATACAAAAACATTACAATGTTTTATAGAATAACCTGCATGTCGTTATAATAATAGCTATTGTAACGAGTTGAGTGTGAACAGAACATGCCATACTACAAATCAAATACTGTAAATAAATCTCTTAGCATTTTGGCTCGTTTTCCACAATAATCAAAATGTACAGTATTAATATATCTATTTACAATGCAGAGAATAAATATATTATTGCTGTTTAAGTTTTCTTCTCTTTTCTGATTTCATTTATTTAATTTTTGGTGTTCACTAAGGTTAAAATAAGTGCTTAAGCCTGAATTAAAGAAGTAATTTATAAATTAAGTATTTTTAGAATATCCCTTATTTCTTCATGTAAAATACAGGTACTGTAGAAGCAAAGTTCAATATAATTATTATGTACCAAATTCAGACAGTAGAAATCTTGATCACACTCCCATTGTAAAATTTACTGCTTTAAACAAGAAGTGACGTGCTGCTTTGTCATTTCCGCCAAGTTTCTCGTCTCTTTTGACTTCTATGCCTTCTCACTTACAATCTATTTCTCCTGTCTTATACATGTTTTCTTGAAAAAATGAACGCACCTGAAAATCCTCGCAGAGAATTTACTAATTTTTAGCCAGTTCGTGGTTTGTTTTCGCATTTTCAAGAGAAAAGAAGACAGAAGAGTGTTATGTCCTTAAAACAACCAGCAAAATTTTTAAAGTAAAACACTTAAAGTGTATTACAAGAGCTTAAAAAAATACCATCGTGAACTAAGAGTTTACTTTAACTTGTAGAACTTCACCAAGGATACATAAGTTACTTCTCAGAAGATCAGTCCACTTGCACATCTACTAATTTTTATGCTTTATATAGTAAAATGTCCGAAACTAATGATATGAATATATTGTAATATTGGAAATGGATCACATGATATAGTGTGTAAAGAAACTAATACAAATGATATTTGAAAATGAAACCGAATCGAGCACTGAGCTGTAATTTTCAATGAATTATTTAAATATTTGTTTTTTCACAAAGTCTTAATGTCGTCGTCGTGGTTAGTAGATCATCTACAACTGTCAGTATATTCAACTTCTAATGTAGTAGATCTTTACTGTTAAATAGGACGTAAGTCCTTCTGTCAAAAAGATCCAATATCGAATCGACAAACATAGCTCTTTTCAGGAAAGAAATGAAGATTACAACCGAAAAGTAAGAAACTTATTAGTAAGTATCAATAAAAAATAATCAAATTAATAATCCTATGAGTTACTAACCATGACAGAGATTGATATCCGTTCGCTACAACCTTACAGAAAACTACGTTTGATGTACGCTAATTACATTATCAATAACAGTTTTTAAACACAACATAGTACATTGTAAGTATCTAAATAAAACTAAAAATGTTAATTAGCGATAAAATTATGAATAATTATAAGAGTTCTTGCTCAGTTAATTCATAAGTATTTTATTAATTCGAATTCCTATTGTTTATTATAGTTTCGAATATTTAATGTAAATGTAAATAATAGTTTTATAGAACGACAGTGCAGTAGAACTTGCAGAATGATAAAATAATTAGAGGACGAAACTTGAACTGAAAAATGAAACTAAACTTATGGAAAATCGTATAAAAGCATTATACAATACAAGCGTAAAAAGACTAATCTTATAGTTTCGCCACCATTTAAGTCAGGAAATAAACATCAAAATCAAACAATTAAAATTATTTGCTTGAAACTAGGTTCAATTAATAAACACTTTGCACACTGTATTTTCCTTCAGGTATTTTTGCTGAGCAGATAGAAGAGTAATGAATTCGCCGAAGTAAAAAGGAAGAGAAAAAAAGTGTAAAACGTAAACCTATCTATATTTAAAATCATAATAAGAGACGTTATGTCAAAATTAAAATAAAGAAATAAATATTAACGTAAATCAGAATATATTCACATATGCACTGACGATATAATTATCAAAATATTTCATCATTTATTTATTGTTTCTAGTTATAGTTATTTTTCATGTTTATTCATTCAATCCTGTATTTATTGACCTATTTCACCCTTCATGTATTTATTATATCTATAATACTCATTTGTTTTGATGTTATCGTGGCCACAGTATCATTTTCGCCATTTACAAAATTCGTTTTAGGCCTAGCTAGTAACGTTTCTTTACGTCCCTAATTAATTTAACAGTGAAAGACTAGAGGGAATAACGAATAGTGCGGGTCACATTATAATAAGCCCGCGGCTGAAAGAGCAATCATGTTTAGTGAGATGGAGGTTTGATCTCACGCCCTTCAAATAACGAGTCTTGTGCCTTAACTATCTGAGCATGCAGGGTCACAGTGGCACGAGGAGGAAGTGTGTTTCTAGAATCATTGTTTTGTTTAGTGAGACATTTTGTGACAAATTCCATGGAAGAAAATGCATATACATGTATACGTATAAATATTTATATATGTATATATTAAGGGCGTAAGAGCTGTGAAGCCAGAGGCATGCGTCTCACAATAATTTATACACAACACGTCATGTGAAACGCACAACCATTTATGAGTAATCAATTACAATGTCTGCATTTTAAAGCCAGAGAAATGTTATAGATTGTAGAATAACACTTGACTGGTCTAAGCACAAATAATAAAATATGTTAAATTCACCTTACTGAAACAAGACAATAATTTGTATTTATTTATTAAAACCAAACTACTGTTGACTGTATTATTGACCATGAACGATGTACACCCTTGTGCAAATTAATTGAAACAAATGGTCATTTTACAATATTTTCAGCATTGCGGCCGGTGTTTATTTTTGGGATATATGACGAAATTTTGAGGAATATTACGTCATTCGAAATTGCGTTTGAAGGGCAAGGAGACCAGTCAAAAAAAAACTTCTTATGAACTTAATGAAGAAAAAACGGTATCAATGGGGTTTGAAATACAAGAAATGCAAGTACAATGGAGGAAAATGTTATTCAGTGACGAGACTCATTTCTTCGTACAGGGTCAAACAAGTCTGCATGTTCGCAGATCTCCAGATGAGAAACTTCGAGAATCTCACATCAATCAGTTCGTAAAACATCCCTTGAAGAAGATGTTTTGGGCCTTTTTCAGCTACTATGGCGTCGGAGGCTTACATATCGTAGAAGGTATGATGCGAGGACCACAGTACATCGAAGCTTTGCAGAGAAGAGTCGTTCCAGAATTGAAAAAGAGATGGATCTGGCATTTTTCAGCAAGATTTGGCTCCATGCCACACATCGAAACTTGTGAAGAACTTTGTGACTACAACGCTAATAAAGGTACTGAACTGGTCTGGAAACTCTCCGGAGTTAAATCCTATAGAAAATCTTTGGGCTATTTGTAAAGAAAGACTTCAGGGAAAAGACTGTACTACGAAAGATAAGCTAATTGAGGCCATAATTGAGGTGTGGTATCGTGATCCAAAAATTAATAAAGATGGCAGTCAACTCGTGGACTTAATGCCAAAGCGAATTAATGATCTTCTGAAAAATAAAGGCGGTCATATCATGTATTAATTTGTGAGTAATTTTTGGATTCACAGAAACAAAACGCAAAAGTTAAAAAATCGTAATTTTCCGTCTTTTTTCAATTAATTTGCACAAGAGTGTATTTTGTTGCAAGAATTGTCTCTTCAACAAATTAAACAAGCTGCTAAAATGTTATCTTAGAATGTACTCTAATTCTATTTGCACATTTCAACAAAAGGGCCAAGCATGGCCAGGTAGTCAGGACGCTTGACTTGTGATCTGAGAGTCGCTGGTTCGATTCCCCGTTACACCGAACATGTTAGTGCTTTCAGCTGTTGGGGCGTTATAATGTGAATCCCACCATTCTTTGGTAAAAAGCGGCCCAAGAAATGATGGTGGGTGGTGATGACTCGTTGCGCTCTCTCTAGTTCTTCATTGCTGAATTAGGGATGGTTAGCGTAAATAGATGTATTTTTGCTCGAAACTCAAAAACAAACCAACAGTTGGTTCATACCATAAAATGGTATGATCTTAATATAATTGTATATATGCATATGTGCGTTAGTGTTACCAATAAGTAAAATATAATCCACGTGGGTTACGCTCTTTATTGCATTTAAATATGGTGCCATGAGTATAATCAATCATATTATTACAATATAAATAAATAATACTCTAATGTTATGAAAATGGTCCAAATGTAGATATAAGTGTAGCATCTTAAACAAGAACACTTAACTATATTCAAAGAATCTTCAAGTTTGTATTTAAAGATTTATTAAAGTTTTATGAATTTAGCCTAGGATTTAGAGAGGAAGGACTGAAGCAACTAAAACTTCAATACACTGATAGAAGTGAAGGTTAGGCCTGTGACAACTAGTATTTGTATAGGCTGAAGTTATAATAACGTTGTGTTTCTGTGGTAACTGAACATTTACTGCTTATTTCCACTACAGATTAAAATATATTTCACTAATACGTACTGATAGCTAATAGATACGTTCATTTATTCTTATATTGTAATATAATATCTGTTTAAAGAACAAATAATTCACTGAACAAATAACAAAATAATATATGCGAAGATAGGCTACACGTTAACTTCCACTCAACCGATTTAATCGACTTTGTTGGTTAGGATGAAATTGAATCCAACATGAGGGACAATATTTATTCTCAATATAACTTATTTCCCGTCGAGTAATTGGGTAGAAACCTTTGGTTAACTGGAGGCTTGCCAGAAAATGTATTAAGCAACAAAATTCAATCTCAGCTAAATTTGGCACAAAGAAAAAATAAACCTGGACAAAAGATGCACCGGGTAAAATAGTAGTTATTTCAAATTATACTCAAACAACAATCAGCGTTAAAATAACACTGATTGTTTTTTGAGTGTATTCTAAGAGAAATATGAATTACATATTAAGTTACTGAGTGTGGGGAGAATTCATGTCAACATGAAAATTAACAAATATTAACAGAAATAAAAAATATATTTATAAACACATTTATTGCTACATTTATCAATTTATTTCAGACTGTTGTAGGCTGAGTAAACATTAGATTATATATTAACAGTGAAAAGTCATTAGTCTAAGAGTAAAGCCACTTCATGTGGCTGACGGTGACTCTCGATACAAAACAAAAAATGTTGTATTCCTTTAATATTTCCCGTCTTTTATCAGTGGAAAAAGTCACTATAAAGTTTGTTCGACATTACATAATATTTCTCACAAAAAATTGCACGTGATACATTTATTGCCTGATCTGGCTCCGTGAGTAACCAGGGTGAAAGAAATTTAATGACTCTCTTGATCAACATCCTACGTTAATAAAAACAATCGATATGAAACGAAGTTTCGTAAGAATTGAGAATATTAACTAAGGAATTAGGAAAGGTATGGTGTACCTGTATACCACATTATTATTCAAGAGACTCAATGAAAGCCTAAAGTATAATATTTAGACGTTATTTTTAGGAAAATATCTTTAGAAAGTTCGTAACATATATCTGAGAGAAATGCACAATTTGCAGGTCATAATAATAGAGTGTACTCTTACATTCTTTCCTCGCATATAATAGATATATCGATCTCATGAATGCTGGATTAATAAACATTGATATAATTTCGTTCAGTAATTTTCGATTATCAATCCATGAAGGATTAATTATTTGTAGAAATGATATCATTCCGTAGTTTTTATTGGAACATCAAAATGTAACAATTAAACAATACATTTAGAAGTAAATAAATGAAGAAATGTGGAAATAAATAAATACAGAAAACAGTAGTGCCCCTGGTGGCTCAGCGGTATGTTTGTGGAGTTACAACGCTAAAAACCAGGTTTCGATACCCGTGGTGGGCAGAGCACCGATAGCCAATTGTGTAGCTTTGTGCTTAATTCAAAACAATAACAACAGAAAACAGTAAACAAATTTCAAATAAATATGTAAATAAACATAGTAGTGATGACTTTATAAATATACTTTATTTAATATTTTTATTTTAATTAATATTTTTAATTTTTAAATAAAATATCCTCTATACATATTTAGTACATACATATGATATGATACAACAAAAAACTTCTAACGAGATTGCTCCTGCGTGATAATTGCTGCGCACGTCTGTCAAAATTAATCTAAATAAGATTATGACGTGGACCATTTGGTTAAGTAAATTGGCGGCCAAAAATTTTGATCAGAAAATATATGCATGGAGAAGCTAATAAAACCATGCAAAGCCTTACACTCAAACATGTTTCAGATTCAGAGCTGGCAACGTAAGGGACATAAATATAATCAAAGAAAATGAAATTATATTTACGTTTAGTCTACCTAACTGGTATCTTTCACTAAAAATAACGTAAACAACAACTTGATAAACTCAGGATTTATGATAAGCGTAAAATATTTAAAGTGTTAGTAATCTCGGACGTCACTGCTACATAATGATAAAAACAACAGGCTAATTTTACAGTCTCAAAAAGCAATCATAAAAGCTGGATATGAGTTGTCAACTAAGCAGAAATTTCAAGGAAGTAATCAGTCAAAAATATAAAAAATTATTAAACGCTGTAAATGATAAATAGCATAAAAATAATCCATTAAGCACATAACAATTATTTGCACATTTGTTATTTAGATATTTTTCTACACACTGTTTAAACTGCATTAGCTAACAAATCAAGAAACCAATTTCGGCGAAACTCATATAATTGCATTTCTCGAAATTAGGATAATTATTTCATTGGTTTATAGTAAGCTCGGGTTTCGATACTTGCAATGAGTACAGCACACGTAATCTATTGTATATTTCTGAGCTTAACAACAAACAAATAGATCACTATTTTATATCTTCGTTAATATCGTATATTTAGAGAGCTATGGAATTAAAACCGTCATAATTTTAGGTATGTCTTCCAAACAATCATTATGCCTTAGCTATAATTATTAGGCCCAGCATGGCTAGGTGGTTAAAGCACTCGACTCGTAATGCGAGAATCGCGGGTTCGAATCCCCGTTACAGTAAACATGCTCGCTTTTTCAGCCGTGGGGGTGTTATAATGTGACCGTCAATCGCGCGATTCGTTGGTAAAAAAGCAGCCCAAGAGTTGGCGGTGGGTGGAGATGAGTAGCTGCCTTCCCTCTAGTCCTACACTGCTAAATTAGGAACGACTAGCGCAGATAGCCCTCGTGTAGCTTTGCGCGAAATTTAAAAACGAATAATATAATTATTTATTTAATATAACTTTATGAACTGTATGCTTTGGTGGGTATAAATCGTAATACACCTTCCCGCCATGGCCAGGGGATTAAGGCACTCGACTCCTAGTCTGAGGGTCGCAGGTTCGAATCCCCGGCACACCGAAGATGCTCGCTCTTTCAGTCATGAGGGCGTTATAGGGTGACGGTCAATCCCACTCTTCGTTGGTAAAATAGTAGCCCAAGAGTTGGCGGTGGGTGGTGATGAGTAGCTGCCTTCCTTCTAGTCCTACACTGTTGAGTTAGAGATGGCTAGCGCATAGTTATTAATAAATTAGAAGAACTTCATCAAAAATGATTATAAAATTACTATTAATATTACTGATTTTTTATATATTATCTAGAATATTCTAACAATAAATACATTATTAGCTAACAATTAAAATAATTAAACAAAACATTTTTTTATTTTATAAATAAACTTTATTTTTGAATCATTTAAAGTATTTAATTACACCAACGGGGGAAAAATTTTGGAATCATTGAAAGTTTATATATATATTATGTTTTTGTTTAATGTTAAGGACAAAGCTATACAATGTGCTATCTGTGCTCCGCTAATGTTGACTATCGAAGGCCGATTTTTAACATTATGAGCTCTCAGATTTACCGCTGAGCCACCGAAGTGAATTTATTATATATATATATACAGTACAAATTGCAATTTAATGAAATATGTAATTAAAATTCCATTTTAGACTGATGGTATTATTCGATCGTAAGAAGTCGACCTTACATTATCTTCGTGGTGAATGTTTGAAAGATTATATGTTCATTAAATGTATCAACCGCGAGAAAAAAAACAGTTTCGTAAAATCTTTTTTGCTTAATTGATTTTGTTCTTTTAAGTTAAAAAGCTTTTTTAATATTTTGGTTTAGATTAAATACGTATTATTAATAACTTCCATGCAGTTAATCAATTTTTATTTCATTTCAAACCACACAATAAATTATCTCAAATGACAAAAATATCAGGTACATTTCCATGCATTAATTAACTACTTGTTCAGCTTAATTCATTTATATGAATTGTCGCTATTTAATTAATTATACTTCCGTGTTGGTTGAGACTTTCTTTGTACTTTATTTCCATGTATCCAAAGCAGCTTATCGGTAAGTTTGAAGGTTTATATTTAAAGGTCAAACTTGGAGGAGTGTTACTTGCGGTAGGCAGAGCGTATATTAGCCCTTTGTGCAATGGTTAGCATGCGCATAATGTAGGTCTGAAGATTCGTGACTGAGTCTTTTTGCCAATCAAATTGCACTCTAAAGTTTGAGACATGTTTGTGTTATCAGAGTTACAATGAAATGCCGCTAGTCGGTGATAAAATTTGCTCAAGGGTTGACGATGGGAGCTGTTAAGTACCAGTCTTCTTTTTCGTTCTTTAAATCAATATTATGAATGGCTGTGCGCAGATAGCCCTTGTGTAATTTTGTGCGAAAATTCTGAAGCAAATATTTTAACGTACACAGAAATAATTAGTGGTCGGAAACTTTAAATATAAAAAAAAATCCCATGTTTTGTGCAATAAAGAAATCTAGAAATATTATGGTGTGTACGTCTTTTACAAGCCGGCGAAGAATGATTACAATTATATTTGTCATAAGACAAATGAGGCTTATTGCATTTTTAAATAGTACATTTACGTATTGTTAAGAACTAAAAGAGTGTGCAATAACACTAGTCCAACATTAGTAAATTTTGTCATATGCATTGCACACGACATGCTTCATTTAATTCAGAACTGCTTGGTTTGTTTTATCTTGTCAGCTCGAAGAACGCTGGACTGAAAAGAAAAAAGCTCAGTGGATGTGGACAAATACAGTATAATTAAAGTATCATCTTTATATACTCTTCCAATTCTTCAAAATACCTAAGGAACTAAATTATGAATATAGTGTTTTAAGAGTGTAATAGGATTAATAGTAATGTATTATGACAAATATAATTGAAATCTAAAAATGTCCTAACATTGCATGCCAATGTACATAAAGTTGTCTCCACGTAATGATATATCAAAAAATTATTAGTGTTTCAAAACAAATGATATAATTAATTTCATATAGTAAAATAAATTAATTTACGAAGCTTTAATATGGCACCTAAGTAGCTATCATAGAAAAAAAAATTCAAGTTGTTGTCATGTAAAGTTGAAATTGATGTAATTTATATTAAAGGCACAACATAACATTAACTTATAAAATGATTTGATTTAAGCTATGTTGAGCTTAATGTTCGTAAAGCAATTCTATTTGCATACAAACGTCACACAAATGGAATAAGCACTTTAAAAGTCAAATTCCAATGTTTAAACGAAAGAGATATTACTTTGTAAGTTTTATTTAATTGTACATTGTTTACCGTAGACACTTCAGACTGTACAAAGATTTGTGTCTTAAACATATGATACATTACGCAGAAGGACCTTATCCAATCTGATGAAATGAAATATGTAATATTTATGTCATATAGAACTTTGTTGTGAGCTTAGTGGCTTCAGTCATTGCTTTAGTATACCTGATATTAATGTTCAATCTGGGAATAAATGTACTTCAGGTCTGCGAAAGAATAACGTTTAGAAAGATATTCCGAAGCATCAGGAGATACAAATTACGTAAAACATTGTTGTTAGCTATTTAAAGGATTTGAACATTTTAATACTTTAGAATTGTGTTCAATCCCAGGTAAAACACAGTGTTCTTTGTATCATTGACGATAGTATATAAAACTTAAACATTTCACGTTATTAGTTTCTTTTAACGTCTACATATAAGCAGTGAAACTTTTTATTACATTTTATTAAATCTTAGGTGAATATTAAAAGTTTGTAGCAGCCAGACATGGTCTAATCTTGAATTGAAAGAACTTCGGAGTGGAAGATCCGAGGTTCGAGCTTGCGATATGCCACCAAATATGCTCTATACTTCCAACTGTGTGTGAGTTATAATTCTATTATTCGTTTGAGAGCAACTACATAAACGAAGGGTGTTGCTGATTGTCTGCCTTCCTTGTAATAAGCAATTCCCAACTGTGGATGCCTCAACTGGAACCCTAAGGACCTCTAACCTGATCATTAGCTAATGTGCTGTGTAAGATCGGGTTCAAGTTGAGAGCCATAAATTAAGAACTGAAGACGTTATATGATTTTCTCTTCAGTTCGTTGTTTTTAATTAATATTTACTTATTTGCTTATACGTGAAATTTCTGTAAAATTAATCACAAAATCAAAGTTTATCTTATAGAAACAAATTGTAAAAACTGTCGTAAATATATTTTCTTTTACATGAATTTAATAATGTTCACAGACACATAGTAATGAGCTAATAAGACGTGATAAAGATATTTGGGAATCTACTACATACAATTTATGCTTGATATACCTGTGTGTGTATTAAGAAGGAGAAAGTATTTTTAACATTTAAGCCTATAAGAAATATAACAAAATAAAGATGCACGTGCTCAAGATTAAATTTTTAGTTAAATTATAATTAGAATAGCTTAAGCAATTTAAAACATTTCTTCAGCCAGCAACGGTAGTTGTATCGAAAACAAAGTATAGAACTAGAAACAAAAAGATCGCTGTTGCCCTGGAATGGCCAGGTGGTTAAGAATGCTCGATTCGCAGTATACGGGCCGCATGTTAGAATTCACGTTCCATCAAACATACTCCACTTTCAGCCGTGGGGGTGTTATAATGCCACTGTCAATTCCATTATTAGTTGGTAAAATAATAGCCCAAGAGTTGGCGGTGGGTGGTAATGACTAGTTGTTTCCATTTAGTTTTTCACTACTACATTATGGACGGCTTGAGCAGATAGCCCTTGTGTAGCTTTGCGTGAAATTCGTAGCAAACTAAACGCTGCTTTCGCTTTCTTATCGAAAATATGCGCAAAGGACTTCCTGCTCTTTGTCTATCGTGGGAACCAAAACCCCGTATTTTAGCGTTGTAACTTCTTAATCTCACTAGGTCACCGAAACAAATATATATTTCACAATTAAACATTAGTGGATATAAATAAATAAATATATTAAAACTGATAATACCTAATTAAACTTAATTTCTAAATTTCTTAATGATATAATATTAAACAATATCGTTCACAACTTAACTTTGTTTTCTCTTCAATTTCACTCCAAGAAGAGCAGTGCTAGTTTTCTAAGTCAAATATTTTTTTATGTATGTAAAGTTTTAAAGTTTATCATTATTATAAGTTTTTATTGATTACATAATTATAGCTTATCTTCATATACTGATGTCAAGCTATTTGAAAATAATCTATATGAAACATGTTTCATTTGACACCGCTTCTGTTTTCAATTGTTGTAAATACTAACTTTTCATTTCGTGCAGTTTTTTTTTATTATATATAAACAATATCGAAAATAATAATATAAACAGTCGCAAAAATTAATATAGAGTACAATATTATGGAATTATTATCCTACTGTTGTATGAAAATAGACTTCTCCAGAGTACTGACAAGTGTTGAAAGTGTAAATTGTGAATGGCTGTCATTCAGCCAATACGAAGTGCAACATGAACGTAATATCTGTAAAAGCATGGGAAACACTATTATCTTCAGTAGTAATGTAGCGCATACAGTCACAACTTCGTAGAAATCAAACTTCTGGCTTGGCACGGCTACTCCACGTGACAACAGCGAGGAAACATTTTGTTTCATTAGAAACTGTATGGAAGCTGGAGATACTAATAATTTTAACACCAAAAGTGCTCAATGCAGAAAGCACAAGCAGTTAATAAGCTACAAGCTGTAGTATCCATCCTTTGTTCGGGTTATGTACTTAAAATATTTTGGGGGTGGATACAAAGATAAATAACACAAAAGTCCTAACTTACATATAATTTATTTATAACATAACACGTTATTACAGTATTCATTATTACCTCACTAAACATTTTGTATAAGGTGTCAGGATTTAATATTTATATACTTAAAACACGGTACACAGTCATATACTGATGTGTTTTGGTAGTATGTAGACATGATGTATTTTAAAACAAATAATAACACTCTTGTATTGTACAATATACGTCTAGCACAGTGCGAAATTCAACAAACAGATAAAACAATGTTTTTATTATGGATCTACAGATATGAAAGAAGTCTTTGTATATATATATATATATATATGTTTGTGTGTGTGTGTATTAACGGAATCTTTTGATTTTAGGTATATGCATCGTTCTCTTTAGGTGAGAGCTTATAAATGTACATGTGTGCTTTCGATTTATATTAGTATTTATATTGAGATAACCTTTAGCTTTATTCTTGCTCTCATATTTATATAAATGTTTAATATAATGAGGACATTCGAGAGAAATACAAAAATAAAGCAAATACGCTTGAAAGCTGCAGAACTGTTTCAATGATATCAATTATGAAACTACAGATATTTTGAGAGTAATAAAGCAAGCTAGTTTCAAAACTATATACTTACGACGTTCTTCGATAACTGGCAACAGCAATCCGTTATTCAGAGGCTCTATGAGAAAAGAAATAGGATAAACCAGAAGGTATTTTTTGAAAAGATATACTGGTAGGTAACTAGAACTAATAATAAGAAAGCCATACATAGCTAGACTGATGATGAATCACATAAATATATAAACTGTAAATTGTTTTACCAATCTAATAAAGAGGTAGAAATAGAGATAAATGAAAAGGGCAACCAGATAACAAACATAGAATTGTACTGAGTAGTTTGTAAAACAAATTATTTTGTGAACTGTTATGTATTTATATACGTGTCATATTGTTAATTTACTTATATTTTGTATAAGTTTACTATTTATGTTTGATTTATTCCATGTTCTAAACAAGTTGTATAAGCCAAACACTATAAAAATAACAAGTCATGAATTTTTTCGCAAAAGCAAGTATAATATACTCTTCAAAAAAAGAAACGCCAAAGGGATATTTTTTTTATTTTAAAGAGAAATATATGTAATAACGTTACAAGCTCAGAGTGTGTGATGTTACACGTGTTAAGGCACTGATTGTCAGACCAAAATGACAATAAAAGTTGTGCACTTTGAAAACGGAGGAAGACATCGGATTTTTCGCCAAAACGCATTCGTGTCCAATAAATTTGTTTGAGAGATCTGCATGTTCTGCAAGTGCAACATGTGCAAAATCCCCTATAAAAGTGACGGGTTCTCGGTTTCCATAGCTCAGTGTTAAGCCATTGACACGCAATACAGTTACGCCAAACCTGACTGAAGCACAACGCAACAACGCCATTGGTCGCTTGGAAGCAGGCGAATCTCGATCAGATGTTGCCAGAGCTGTAAATGTCCACCCAAGTACCATCACAAGGCTATGGAACCGACGTCTGCGACGGCGACAACCTCAACCGCGGACTTTACCTCAGCTTGCAGCAGCTTTGCAGGCTGAGTGGAAAGTCATTCCACAGGATGTGATTCGTCATCTCATCGCTTCCATGAGCAGGAGATGCCAAGCAGTTATTGATGCTCACGGGGGGGCATACTCGTTATTGACGTTGAGTGACGTTAAACTTCAACTAGTGAGCGTGGACTTCGCCTTTGCAGACTTTGGATGTTCAGCAGTGAATGTGCAAAGTTTCACACATGTCATACAGAACTACCCGGAATAAACTTGTTAACAATTTGTCTCAAATTTTGCCTTTTGCGTTTCTTTTTTTGAAGAGTATTTATGGTGGTTGAGTTTATTTTCTTAGATATTAGAATTCACGCTCTCAGGTTGCTTATTTGCATTTTAGTTTATATTGGATCAAATACATTTTAGATGCGAAATATTATCTTAACTGTGAAGGAGAGCTAATAAAATCATTACGTTTTAGAAGTTAATTGAATTAAGATATTTATACGAACTATCAACATCAATGGCATGTAATTAAAAGATACACGAGGAATGTCTTGTAAGAAGGACTAAATGTACTTATTTTACTTTTACCAATAGCATGTTTTCACACAGATAATAATATAAAGGATTTTCTTTTTATTTTTATGATAAAAAGGTAAGCACATTAACGCTGCTACTCGAGCTATTATTCCTGGACAGTTAAAAAAGGCAAGAAATACAAATGTTAAAAGTTATATTACATTAAGGTTTTGAATTTAGGTTTAATATTTGAACACAGGGTGTGCTTGAGCATAAACTCAAAAAAATAAATGAAAATAATGAACTACTAATTTAAAAAATAACGTATAGATAAAAACAAACTATGACCAGATGAAGTAAGCTAACTTCAGAAATAAAAGGTCGAAATTTAACAAAGAGGTCAAGAAGTAGCAATAAAGGTAAAATATAAGTTTATTTCAGTCATTAATTAATTAATTCCTGTTCCTATTTGATTGTTTCATATGTTTGTTTTACCTGTCGATGGAAGATTAAATCCTACGTTAAGGTTTTCTTCTTTAAATTCGAAAGCTGCTTTGAATCCCTGGCCAGCAAAGTGACTCTGGCTTTTGAATTCAATATACAAGTCAGGACCACTAGATAGAAATTCTACGAAATCATAGTAGTTACATAATTGTCCAATCAGAGGGCTCCGGGCATCCTTTCCGTCGTGCACTTTGATTTTATCTTCACTATAGAGACAGCTAAATAAGATGGTTTTTACATTAGTTTAATGTTGGTGTTTTCCTCTAACAAAAATTTAACAAGAAAAAAATTGACACGGATATGTTTAATCTAACTTCAATTCATTCTTACTTTCAACAGCTAACATCTACTAATAGCCTAGTTATGTGTGATAAATTCAGTGCTAGCGTGGATAAAACATAAAGATTAGTTTCATTATTTCAAATGATACTGATATCTCACACTGACTTCGTTCACATAGTGTGAGGCCTGGCATGGCCAAGTGGTTAAGGCACATTACTCGTAATCTGAGAATCGCGGGTGCGAATCCCTGTCCCACCAAATATGGTGGCTCTTTCAGCCTTGAGGACGTTATAATGTGACGATAAATCACACTATTCGTTGGCAAAAGCGCAGCCCAAGAGTTGGTAGCGGGTGATGATGAATAGCTGCCTTTCCTATAGATTTACACTGTAAAATTAGGGACGGCTAGTGCAGATAGCCCTCGTGTAGCTTTGCGCGAAATTCAAAAGAAACCAAACCACATAGTATGACGTCATATTAACTCCAACTTTACATTTCTTCATAGAATAACTTCGAAACAGAGATTCATTCATTTTAAAAATGAGAAAGAGCTCCACTATAAACAATTTTTGAAAATTACACAAATTTGCGGAGCAAGTAGTTTGTTTTATTTCAAGACATTTCATTAGTTAACCAAACACCATCAGATGACTTATAAGAAACACACTTAATCTTAAGAAAGAGAAAACGAGTACATAGAAAGTTATGTATCAATCAATTACAACAAGAAACGATATTTCAACAAATTTTAAAGTAATTTGAGTTAATATTAAATAGTGATATTCAATACTGACTTTAACGTCCAAGATGAATACTTAAACATATTTGTTTCAGTGTAATAGCCTACTTTAAGGTATTATGAATTTACGATAAGAATTTATATAACATGTAATCAAATTAAATTATGCATCACTTAACGATCAATTTACAGGTGAATCCAAATACGGAATTTCTTGTTTAGATAAACAGAAAAATATTAATCAAAACAAGATACAGCGGAACAGATTTACATTTTCTATTAAAAGCACTTTTATTATTTTACATCTGTTTATATTATTCTCTCTCTGTTTCCAAGTAATTACTGTGTTTAGACATTTAGACGTATCGATACACATGAAAAGAAATTTAAAACTTCTTCCAAACTTGTGAAGAACTGCTTGCTTGTTCCTCCAATATGTAAGCTTTTACAATCTGTAGGTTCAACTTCATATACCGTTTTTGATGTATCGTTGTCAGTATACATCCGAGAGAGTCTGACCCAGAAAGTAACAGAAACCGTCCCTCGTTCTTTATTATGAAGTTTTCGTTTAAGAAGTTTGAACTTAATTCACCGGAAAGAAACTTAATGGACGTCTACTTTTGCCAGATTACTTTTCTTCGAACTGGTATAAAAAATGTTTTGGTAGATTGTTATTTTAGTTGTAAAAGCAAATTAATCGGATAGATTTTGAGGCATGACCTTCAAGAGTCGATTTTAATTTTTCTCTCATGACTGATATTTTTACATGAAAGAAAGAGTCTTGAATTGAAGATCAAACCTCCTTACTTTATTTTCTTTACAATTATGAAACTATCTTTCATAAATGTTACTTGTCAAACTTTTCATCTGGCATTCCCTACATGTTTCTAAGGACTCGGCCAATAATGAGAAGTTTCAATATCTGTATTTTTATGAGTGTTAGCTCACCATTTTCATTAAAAATGTTTAAAAATACTCATCATCCGAAAGACGGAGATTAAAGTGTCCAGCACTTGGACAGCTACGAACCATGGCATTCAAAGGAATTTATAAATATAAATTAGTGATAATATTGCAGGGTAATAATAATGAAAACATCATACTTAACATGATTATGTCTTTAAAATTATGTTCTAATGGAGGTACATTTCACTAGAGGACAAAATTATCGAGAATCATAAATTACTTACAGGAAAACTTGGTGTGTCTCAAGATTGGTTTGATTTTCGCGCAAAGCTACTCAAGAGCTATCTGCACCAGCCATCTCTAATTTTCCAGTTTAAGACTAGAGTAAAGGCAGTTAGTCATCACTACCCACCGCCAACTCTTGGGCTACTCTTTTACCAACGAATAGTGGGATTGTCCGTTACATTATAACGCGTTCACAGCTGAAAGGGCAAGCATGTTCGGTGCAACGGGGATTTGAACCCGCGAACCTCAGATTACGAGTCGAACGCCTTAACCCACCTGGCCATGCCTGGCCTGTGTCTCAAGAACTATAACTGAATCTGCTGAATATGTTTTTTATCATTGCAAATAAACATATCTTGTCTACATTCTAATAAAAGCTGATACATCTGTTATATTGAAAGGGCTCATCCGTCCTGATAAAACCCTGAAATTAAACTGTATTTTATTCAGATGTCGTAGTTTTGGTTTTTCTAACCCCTATGCATCTAAAGTGTAAATGATATGTTAGAACCCTTGCGAAGAATGAGAACTTGTACCCGGATAACAGAAAGATGCCAACTGAAATGAGTTCTTAGAAGTACTACAATTACGCTAACAATATGAGTTACTTATATCCAATTAAACAAGTAAATAAGATAGTGCCTGAAATGCTTAGTAATCAATACTGATTTCCGAAAACAGTTACCAACCTGATGTCTCCTAGCTGTAGCCGGACCTTTTCAAAATTTATCGAAACTCTCTCATTGTACTTTCCCATAAAATGGTATGCACACTTAACGTTCCGAGGGTAGATACTGGGGTATAGAGGTGAAAAGAAATAGCCTTTACTCTGGGACTTATTACTTCTAAAAAACTGGTAGTCACACTTGGTGCCAAAAAGAGGCTCTCCATCATTCAAAAACAAACCTAATGTCAAAGAAAGTACATAGGTTTCATCACTGATCTAGGTTCCATTAGCTCATCGAAAAACAGGTTAGGAATATACATGGATTGATATATGGTGTGCACTTACTCTGATAATATACGGAGAAAGTAAAATGTCTATTTTCAAATTTAGATACACTGCTCATTGAGAAAAAAAACACATAAATTCGTGTACTATCGAGAATGACTGAAATGTAATAAGCACTCAAATAATGATAATTTATTGCCAGGATCATTAACTACTTGGCAATATTTTTTATTTCTTTGTAGCACTTTCTTAGATCAGCGGAGTAATGGGGAAGTATTATGGCACGTTAAAATATTTTTTTCAGTAAGTTTTTTTTTGTCAGTTAAAATGTTTAGAAATAAATCTTATCCTAAAATCATCAGTAGATTATGCAATATATGATTTAACGTATAAATGATACAGTTATTGTAGTTCGGAGGTGAAAACCAACATGTTTTGTTTAGCAAATTAAAGGTTCAAATCTTACTAATATTAAATTAATATTTATGGATTTTTTGATCGTGCACAAATTATTTATCATGTCAAATAAAATACTAACTTACCTGCTAAGAGCTGAGGATTTTACTATGTATGTTTAATGCTGAGAGTCTTGACTTTAGAGCCTGATTTTTCCACAAAACCATTATATAGAAGAAAACTGTTTTTGAATTCAGGGCATAAAAGTACACACTGATGAATATTACATTTTTTGTTATGACATTTACCGATGTGTCAGTAACATTTGTTTCGTGACAACGGAAAGACGTGTATTTTACGTTGTTAGCAATATTATTAGATATATCGCATTTGGTTAGAATACAAAAATAAAATTTCTTTAGTAATTTACACAAAGAACAGTAAGCTCAAAGCAACAGACATTATGTGTGTGTTTTTTGTTTTTTTTATAGCAAAGCGACATCGGGCTATCTTCTGAGCCCACCGAGGGAAACAAACATTATATATCTGTGTATTGTTATGAGGTTTATTTCTTAAAGACTTGTCTGAGGTATTTCTACGTGTATTAAATTTACTCGTGTTTACGTGAGTAAAGAGTAAAATAATAAAGCTGAGAAAATATTTTGACAAAAATGCATTAAATTAACATTGCAACGAGTTTTAATGTCTTAAAAGAATAGTTAACTGGGTCATATTAAGCACGTGATCCATACATTGTCAATATCGAATAAACCCTTTTGAAAGATAATTTGTCTCAACAGTACGTTTGAAATTTGTAAATCTAAACTGGAGGTTTTTAATCCTGTAGAGCACAGATAACTTATTTGTAATTTTGTGCTTGACAATAAACAAATACTGAAAGATAATTAGAATATTATAATAAAGGTGCTTTCACCAAGAGATTTGTCTTTTAAGAAGTTAGTGATATTTTCAATGAAGTCGACCAACAACCTCAGATAAATGTTTATTTGTTCTACCTGACGTTTCGTCTTATGCCTTTTGCAAGAGTATGAACATCACAGGTTACAAAACCGCTCTTTAATTACAATAACTGAGAATGTACAACTACAGCAATATATTTGAATGATGCATTTTGAAGGATGATAAACGTATTGTTGATCAAATTAGAGTTGCGTAATATGAATATTAAATATTAAAATAAATAAATAATAAAACAAATAAATAGAATGAAAACTTAAATAATAATAATAGTATTACAAGGGACAGGCATCTGGATTGAATCAAAAGAGATTTTTTTAAATTATCTGTGAATAAAGTTGTCATAAACTTTTGATTCAATAAGGTGTCTCGTTAATTATGACGTATAAGTTGAAGTAACGGTAAGCGGCTTCTTTGTCGTCAAAATCTGCAGTGGCACGAATATTTTATTTTTAATCGTCACGTATTGGACGACTTAGTTAACCTACATATGTGGCTTAACACTGTGTATACGTACATGTCATTTCATGGACAATGTTCTTAAATGTGTAATATTTCTCTCTGCCATTGGCTTTAGCAAAATAAATTTTGGATTTGCATAATTTGTCGTTATTTGAGGCTGAACAAGTAGGTATATCGTTCAGTTGTTACAAGGATTTTCTATTATTTGGATGTTCAAACCAGATATTCTAATACTTGAAAATATGATTAGTTAAATGGATAATATTCTAAGGGCATAATCCATGAGACAGTATTTTGATGTGATGTTTTCATTTTCTGCTGCCTCTTTTAAAAACTGTGGATTGTCTTAGTTATGTAACTATCCTGAGAGCCATTGGACAACATTAACTTTTGAAGTTTGATCCTGGCTTGTATCTTACAACGTATAATGTAGCAGCTTTTTTTTTCAGTTCTATTTAATTGACAGTAATGACACTAGACATTGGATGGTGTGAGCTATAGTGTAGAATAATGGGTTTAACCGAAGGTTTGGAATATACAGTAGTAATAAATTTGCTGTTTTCAATTGTAACCGTAACATCAAGAAAGGGTTTAGACTTCAGGACATTATCAGAATGGTTAAGTGTGAACTTTATGTCGGGGTGTTGATTATTAAAGAATTCAAAAAGTACCAAATTAGTAGAGAGTTGGTGATTTTATAAACCGAAAATATCAAGAATATATCTGTATCATTTTCCTGGTTCAACATTACTTTCAAAATTCAACTGAGTAAGAGATAATGGTTCAAAGAAAAGCATAATAATAGAAACCAAAATAACATCAATATTGTTATCCATAGAAACTGAATGTAAAGGTCAAAACTGAAGCTATATTGAATAAAAATAAATATAAAGGTAGAATAAGTACACATTTATGTGAAATTGTTTCCATTGTTTAATCAGCAATGAAAGCTTTTAAAAGTGATAACAAGATAGTGTTATTTTTTCGTTGGAATATCTTGTAGCTCTAATATCAGGAAATGCCTTCCTTAAGTCGATCAACAATGCATTTTTGTTCCGCTGTCGTTATTCTCCTAATTATATTATTACCTGAGTAACTTGGTGTAAGCTACATGTTAATGTTGTAATTTGTTCATTAGTTAGTGAGAGCTGCTAACTGTAATGATGTCTTTAAGACAGCAAAAGTTAGTAAAATATGCCGAGAAACTTCTAAACATTCTGATGTGAGACTTTCAAGTAAATTCGAGGATATATTATAAATAGAAGGTTCGGTGAAGCATCAAAAGAGATTATTATTTTTTCGATAGTTTTTCTAGTTGATAGAGGGAATCAGTTTTGTTTTTTTATTTTTTATATCTTCAGCATCGTAGTTATATAAATAAATTTAGTTGTTCAGGTTAGTGTATTGCAGTTATTGTAATTTTTAAACGTGGCTTACAAGTTACCAGTATTCAAACTTGTAAAAGTGTTAATAAATAAATAAATTAATAATTTATCAGGTACATGGACTAGCCATTGAATTATTTTCGCCAGGTAATTCAACAGAGAAACCACTAACGACAGGACAAAGTTACAAAAAATCTTAGTCACTAAATATGGTATGACACAATAATACGTTTCAATATAATACAAACCACTTATAACCTATATCTACTTACTTTTGTTGAGAAAACGGTAAGTTCCTCGAAATCCGGTGTTGTTGCCAATTTTCCAATCTGTGTGGAATTCGAATATAAGAGCAGAAGAAGAGGAGTAATGTGTCTGGATGATATCTGCCATCTTCCCACACAGTACGGAGTTTGCTTGTGTTTTCTGATCAACAGCTGATTCCTTTAAGTGAAGAAATAACCTCACGTAATCTCCTAGATGGCACCTGTGGTTCAAATTAAGCAGATTCATGTGTTTTTTTTTTCGAAATTGTGATTATTTAGAAAAAACATATCAGAAATATTATCGATTTCTTTTGGACTTTTGTGACTAAAAATAATATACTCAGAGTGAATCATTCGTCCATTTAAATTTAGAATGGTAGGTTTGCTATCTAAAATTCTATGTGTAAAGTTTATGGTTGACAAATGATGTTTCTAATATTTCAAAGTGCTGATGCAATAAGAAAACTTATATCAAATATAGTTACAATATAAAGAATTATACTTACCTCATAATCCTCAAGCTGAAGGTCGGGTGAAACTGAAAACGTATCGTATTGGTTGTTCTCTATAATAACACTATGTAACAAAATTTTTATTTTTTCTTGTTCATGAGCAGAAAGTGTTATTTCCCAATTGCTTATGCCTAATGTAAATGGGAATGACCTGTTTTTCTCTTCAAACTTTGCTTTTGTGATCTGGGTAATTTAATTTTCAAATTTATCCATTTTTCAGATCATTCCAGGTAAATTCAGAGCAGAGTAGCTAATAGAGAGTTTTCTAGAATGTTGTAGAACTTACGAGAATTTTCAAGTACCTTTTAGAATTGTCTGGAACTTTCAATAGTAATATATATACAGAGGTTCATCATTTCAGTTTAGTTTTAGCTGCCTGAGTGAACAGAGGAACCTATCTGATTTTATCAAAGATGGCATTAAGAAGCTGCAAGTATTATCCAGACCTATTCTGCTATGTATGTGGCCAGTTTATCAAGACAAGAGTGAAAAAGTACCCTGTGACGGCATCTCCTGAAATGTGTGAAGCCTACAAGGCATATTTCGGCATGCTTGTCAGGGATCAGGACAAACCCTGGGTACCTCATTTTACCTGTGAGCACTGCAAAAAAAAAAACCTCTAAAAGATAAGACAGACAATATTTGCTTGCTTGAGTAGTAAGATTTTATATTATATAAATTTTAGACCTTTTAAAATTTAAATATCTTTTAATTGTTTTACATTTCCAATGGTATAGAAAAAATATCACAAGAGTGCATCTGCTATCATGTATCCGTACCTTCCATCATCCATCACCATAGTACTACACTGCCCTGAGTTCCCTGTACCCAGTCCGCCAGAGAGAAAGCAGCCATTCTCAGAAGAGAGCAGCAAATCAGAAGAGGAGGTAGATGTTGAAGGTTTAGATTACAATTTCAGAGGTGCAGCTGGTGAGAGAAACCCATACTACCCCAACCAATGAGACCTCAATGATTTGATCAGAGATCTTGGTCTAACAAACTCGACTGCCGAGCTTTTGACATCTAGGCTCAAGGAGTGGGATTTGATGGATGAAAGTGTGCCAGTCGCAAGTCAGGGGAAGCGTCACCGACATTTTTAAAGCTTTTTCACTCATATGTTGTTTTATTCAGACCTTATGTAAATGAAAATGTGCAAATTTGCCCATTTTTACATAGAAAATAGGTTAATTTCTAAATTTCATTATCCAGGTCACAAAAGCAAAGTTTGAAAGGAATAATGGCCATTTTCTGTACTTTTACAACATAAGCAAAGAAATAACACATACTATCCAGGAACAAAATTTTTGTTACATAGTGTTAATAGACATATATTTCAGTGATGCACTTTAACTTGAATTTGTATAGCTAAATATTATTTCAATTGGTTACAATGTTGATGAAACATTCATTTATTTTGCTTATGAAAGCTCTGGTAGTGGCCTGGCAGGGTATGCTGGTCACGACGCTGATTTGTCCAATCTACTAGGATAGGGATCGAATCCCTTTACCACACCTGCTCACCCTTTCAGCCAGGGGTACATTATAATGTGATTATCAATTACACTTTTTGTTGGTAAAGAGTAGCTCAGTAGATGGAGGCTGATGGTGTTGGTTAGCTGTCTTTTCACTGATTCATCATTTCTAAATTGGGAACGCTTAACGCAAACAGCTTTGTGCAATATTCAAAAAAGAAAATCTCTGTTGGTTTCTAAATAAGGGAGCCTTTAGATGGCATTGTTGAAAGCCTTAGAATCACATAAGTCTAATCCTTAATTAGCTACATTTTTTCTTACTTAGATACTAATCACCAATTATTCCAACATATATTTTACTTTTCGGTTGTTAACTTGCTGCTGTTGTAGTGGACGCTAGAATTCGATTCCTATTTTTTGAGGTGATTATCGTTTTATTTTGTTTCTGAAACTAACTTTTAATTACAAACCTGTTATTTATAAGTATATAGACTATCAGTTTATTTTGTTTCTCAATAATTTAAAGGGCTGGTGAATTCAGATCCCTATTATTTCTAGCTTAACCGTTTGTTCGTGACTCGCTGCTATATTATGTTTTGAGCTTAAGAAGAGTTCTGAGGCAATTACTTTTTCATATCTTCATCTGGTTGACAACTCACTATTACTGAAAATTTTAACAATACTTTTCTGGTATATTATAAGAACAAACGTTAATTTCGTTGTTTTGTAGAAAGCTGGGCTGCTGTCAAATTCATATGGTCTTTTAAAAAGTGAGCACGTTTGTTTTCTTAGGTAATTGCATTTATGTAAAAGTGTGTTCATACTGTCAGTAGAAAACCAAAAATATATTATTTCAAGTTTAATATCAAGATGCTTAAATGCCACCTGCTACATTATAAGTAAGTCAAGCTGGACTTGAAATAGTGTTTAGTTTGATTAAATTAAATAATAAAAAGTATTAAACAATTCCTCTAACTACGTTGAACAATCTTACATGTGCATTACACGTATGGACCAGTTTGTATCTTTGGACAAGTATATTTTCACGTCCATATGTTGTGAAGATTTGTAGGTTTCCAAAATAACAGATCTAAAGATTAATTTAATTATTTTAAGTTAAATTACAACTTCTATTACTAAAAAAATCGATAGCAAAGAAGAGAAGATTTAGTTACTCCTAGTCACTAATCTATACAGAATGTTCTCAAACTGGTGGTTATTAGATACATATTCACCAGAAAGTTGAGTACATTTATTCCATAAAAATATGTGTAGCTTTATAATTCCGAATACAATTAATAGATGAATCACACAAACAAAATATTTTTATCACTTTTACACATTCTGCTAAGAGTGCTAAAGTAATGTAAGTGATTTAACTTTGTCGTTTTGATATATGATTGTTAGTTGGTCCATGTAGTGTTACATTTTCTACTTGAATAGACCATGAATCGTTAATCATATTTTTATATAAGTTATTTTTTCACCACATGCATTTTACATCAGACTTAATTTATAATGTGAATTGCTTTTATATGATATTACGAGAATAAACCTCGTTATACCTTAAAATTCGTCTGTTCTAATTTAATACAATTTTGATATAAATATGTTTCGAATATAAAAGAAAATTACAGCTTATAAAGTATTTTCAAACAATTACAGACACAAAAAAAAATAACTAGTACATATAAACACTGAAGTCGAACTGTTTTTTAATACAATACACTCATATTCTATTGTTTTATAATATTAGCCTTAGAAAGACTCCTCTTTCGTGTACTCAGGCTTCTTCTGTGACATCTCTTGATGATACTTTAGAAGACAACTGCAACTATATTACAAATATTTTATACACATAATTCCGCTAATTTTATCTTTTGTAATTCATGTATACATATTTTTATAAGTCTAGCCCTATGAGAAAAACTTTATGATATTATTGTTTATGATATTAAAATGCGTTAGGCTAAGTTTATACATATATCTGGGGTACGTAGGAGTTGAAAGAAATTATAACCCACAGCCAATCAAAATTTAATTTAATATTTTTTATCTCTAATAAAAACTTAACAAAATTATTCAACATATCTGGACAAATATATTCAAAGATTGGTGGGTTTTTATAAGATATAAAAAAGATATATTTCGGAAAACAGTAAAACAGTCTTAAGAAGAAGGGTAAGTGAACAACAGAGTTCACTAATGTGATCCTTTTCCACAGGCAAGAAGAAATAATAAGTTGGTTAAAACAACTATTACTAGTCATCCCTCACTGAAAAATAGTTTTCTTGTAGGGTTTGTGAAGACACCTAATGTAGAATAAATGACTTCTGTCCCTGTCTGAAGAAATAATTTTTTTTCTGTTATTAGTGAGCACCGAATGTAGAAAACACCAACACTAGCCATTTTACATTTAGAAACAGCAAGTTTTGAGGTGTTTGTAAAAACCGTAACCTAAAATTCGATAGTATCTGGATGTCATCCACTTGTAAGAAAAGAGGTTCATTTTAAAAATAATAAATATCTTAAAATGTAGGATATTCTAGCCCTCGCATCTACAATCAGTAGGAGTAAATATCTACTAAGGTACGTGAAAATAAGTGAACTAATTTAACCCCTTTCCTCTATATATGGTAATTCAAATAATTAATATTTATAGATTTTTATATGTTCCTACGTAATATCATCGAAACAGAGCATTTTCTTGAAATCTGTTAAATTATTCAAGAATTAGGATCATAGATATACATTGACTTTTAAAATTACATTCACGAAATACGGTTTTCAATTTTGGATGTCAGTACTTACTCTGAATTTGACTTTTGAACGTCAAAATCGGTGAAATTGATCTTCACGATTTCGTCTTCGTGAGCTTGAAACGTGTATAACACACAGTCAATGTTATCTTCGTAGGGAACAGGCCAATTGGGTGAAGTAAACATTCCATAATCATTCCCAAATGTACTGTCATACACAATACAGTGACAGCCTGTAAAATCAATATAATGATTTAATATCGTGTAATCCTAAATAAAACTTTACTGATAGTTTTATTACAGTGCTTTAGTTTTGGTTGAATAAAATCAAGTAGTTTAAGCATTTGAAGTTTCATGAAGGTGCAGTCATTTTATTTGGGGAAATGGCATTTTGTACATTTTGTGGAAAAATTCGTTTAGGTTTTTAATTATTTATTTATTTTCACATTTTATGTCATGAATAAGTTCTTATACAATGTTTTTCATTGCGACAATGATCTAGAAAACTAGTATTAAAACTTAAATGATATTTTTTTATAGTTTAGGAAAAAACAGTGATGTGTGGCTATAAATTGTTAGCTTTAAAAAATATGATTGACTCGCTTATTTTTTTTACAAAAATCCTGAAATATCAAATAGAAATATTCCAAAAGTTTCACAAGCGTGTGTCTCAATCTTCAGTTCTGTCTTCCAAAACTTAGCACATTTAGATATGCGTCTCATAAAATCCTAACAGAAACCTAGACCAATAACAGTTAATTTAGCGAGTAAGTTACTAAACATTTTGGGCTAGTAAGTTGTGAATATTCAGGAGATAGATCTTTGACTTCAGTGCAACTTTCTAAAGGATCCTGAATATTGGCTATCATCATTGCGAGTGTTTGATATATGTGTGTGTATATACATATATTGATACGTTTAAACGTCTGTAGACAATATATGTGTACACGAGCTCCATGGAAACATAAAAGTATTGCACAGTGCAAACAACGATGTTTCAACTTAATTTTTTTTATGGGTCACCCAATACATTTTACGTGTCACACAAATTCAACATCTAATTTGTGATATAATTTTCAACATATAGTAGCACTGTCTGTCCATGTAACCCCTTCAAAGGGTGTGAATGGATCTTCACTAAAATTGGCATGGAGGTTTATGAGATCCATGTAAAGGTTCATACAAATTTTAAGTTTTGCATTTTGCGTTTTTTTACCAGTATTTCCCTTCAAATTGATGGATCTTCAACAAATTTGTCAGGAAGTGTGTGTTATTTTTTTTGGTGGGGTATTCCAGCTAGTTATAAACATGACAAACATAGTTCGTAATTGTATGTGAGAAACACGTAGAGATCACCGTAAGAAACTAAAAGCAAAATTTTGACATTAAAGCTGTGGTGGTCACCTCAAGTGTGTGTATATATATATACACCTTACATCAAGAACAGCAAAACGAACGAATAAGAGAGACAAAAACAATCGACAGCACATAAATATTTTAGTTTAACCATCTCTTAAATGGGAAACCTAACGCGTCTTGATTGGAGAATTCTAAAGACTGAATATTCTGTGTGGAAGCGTTTCGACAAGTTTCGAGCTGCAAGGACGGTCTCTAATCGGTAAAATTAATCATGATGTGTACGCGAAATACTTCTGAAACACGATCGTAATTGAGAACTTGGTGATTAAATCCTAAAACATGTAAAACAAAAATTACAATGTGACTTTCTGAAAATATACACTATCACATGTTTGTATACCAGGAAACGAAGCATAAAGTTCTAAGCTTCACCACCAGAAGCTTAGTTAATGTGATGTTATGAGAAAGTAATCTATGGCTTTTATAAACTGAATTATGTGAATAGTTTTTGTTTGTTTGTTTGTTTTGAATTTTGAATGCTATAGTTGTAGCTACCAGTTTGGTCACCAATTTTGATTTTATTGTTTTAAGTTTCATTTTGAATCAGCCCGACATGGCCTGGCGGTTAAGACACTCGACTCGTAATCGAGGGTTCGAATTCCTGTCAAACCAAACATGCTCGCCCTTTCAGCCGTGGGGGTATTATAATGTGACTGTCAATCCTACTATTCGTTGGTAAAAGAGTAGCCCGAGAGTTGACAGTAAATGGTGATGACTACTTGTCTACCTTCTAGTCTTATACTGCTAAATTAGGAACGGCTAGCGCAGATAGCCCTTGTGTAGCTTTGTGCGAAATTCAAAACAAACAATCTAGTATTTTCTGTGACTTAATTTATTATGACAAAGTGACACTAATAATGATAGTTCTGACATTTATTTATAGTTATCAACCTTTTCGTATAATTTCCACCTGCGTTCTGAAGTTCTCACCTTTTGGCATTTATATTCTTGTTCCAAATATAGATTATCACCTCACACTTGTAAAGTTATTTATTTGTTTGTTTTTGAATTTCGCGCAAAGCTACTTGAGGGCTATCTGTGCTAGCCGTCCCTATTTTAACGGTGTGAGGCTAGAGGGAAGGCAGCTAGTCATCACTACTCACCGCCAACTCTTGGGGTACTCTTTTACCAACGAATAATGGGATTGACCGAATTATAACGCCCACACGGCTAAAAGGGCGAGCATATTTGGAACTCTCAGGTTATTTGTCGAACGCCTTAACCCACCTTGCCATGCCGGGCCAAAGTTATTTACTTGTTTGTGGCTATTAAGAGGTTTGGGTAACATACAAACAAATAAGAAATTATTTTTCATTATTCTAGGCTATTTGTTATAAGGCACTATTGATTCATATTAAAAATTTCTTACAATTTATATTTTTACATTTAAGACACATCATAAATATTAACTTCTGGGTAAAGCAAGCCACGTACATAAGTATGAAAATATTTACCTAATGGAATAGCTAAGTAATTATAATATCCAAAAGATATTACTTATAACGATTGTTCTATGAGTTCTAAGACTTCTTTATGTGTAAGTAAAGATTATTGTAAAATAGCCAGATAACTTATTTTATCTTTCTACACACATACTCAAATCAAGAATTTCATGTATGTGTTCTGTTGCCGAACATTGCTCTCTGCTATAAGATCTTTGCACTCCACAGATTTTCAATACAGATCTTCCGTGCTGATTGGGCTCAGCTTACACTTGAAAGAAGACCTAAAAATCCTTTTTTTTTTTCTAATAATATTACGTTTTACTTCTGAGGTTTCATAATCCGTTTAGAAATACGATCAATGGAACACATGTTAATAAGACTTTCAAACACTCCAAAAGTTATATTTTGTATCTGTTAATATTAGGGAGAAGTAAAACAAAATATCCGCACGTAGACATGTTGTTGTGTATCAATTAAACGTTTTATTTATATTGCTACTAAAAGTGAACTTGTTAATTAAAACAGAAACACAACTTTATTTTTCTTAAATAATTTACCATAACGTTATTGTACCACTTTCAATAGCTCAAGGATTACTTCAAAAATAATGGAATTTGTATCTTCTGTTTAAAAATTGTTGGTAACCGTGACAAGTAGACTTCTGATTATAAAATAAGTTTTAGGCTTAAGTGAGTTTGTTCAACACTTTTGTAATTTTATTAATATAAGAAATATAGTTTGTTTGTAATTATGCACAAAGTTACACAAAGGGTTATTGATGCACTGCTCACTACGAGTATAGAAACCCGGTTTCTAGCAGTGTAAGTCCGCAAACATACCACAGTGCCATTGGGAGGCAAGAAATATAGAGTTTTGAAATAGATAAAATAGGTTTTGCTTTTAGACATAAATTCCACAATAATATTATTAAATATTATTATTAATATTATTAAATTCCAAGATGAAATGTAGAAGTGTAACATGTAGCACTCAAGGCATGGTGTCAATTGACATAGAACTGGTTTAGTACATGTACTATTAGCATTTACAATTGGAATTCTTATTCATTCTAATGACACCAAAAGTAGAGAAAATATCGTTAAGAGATAAGGTATATTAAATTAACGCTGTTAATACTTACAAAGTTAATTTTTTTCTAATTAAGTATTTCGTCATTCATTCACGCAATAATTTATCACTTGATGTGCGAAACGCGTTTTTGTTTTTTATGTGTGTGTTCAAGTTATCAACCATACATAGAACCTTTTGTTCATGTACGAAGCAAACACCAATTTGGAAAGAGCGTTAGATGTCATATTCTAATTTCCAGAAAAGTTACAGTGGCATTTCACTCACAATCCTTTGTTTTTTTTCTATGGTAGTGAAATAGCTTGTAGTAATATTTTATTTTAATCTCCTTGTCATCTGATTGTCTCAAGGCGCTCGCGTAATTATATGTATTTCATAATTTGAGAAAAACAAAACAAAAAAACCTTTTGCTAAACTATCTCATTTAGACTCTACGTGCGCTTATATGACTTTCGACAAACACTTAGGGATGAAATTATCAAAGGTGGACTAAAAATAAGGTAAACGTTTAATTATTTATGTAAATATTTAATAACTTCTTCCCCTCCAGTAGTACAGCGGTATGTCTGCGGTTTTACATCGCTAGAAACAGTGTTTCAATACCAGTGGTGGGCAGAGCATAGATGGACATTTGTGTGGCTTTGTACTTGACTACAAACAAACATGATAACTTATCTAACGATGATATCGAATGCACTATAAATATTAATTCGAGAATGCACTATATTTTTATGTAGATATATACTTTTTGTATTTAGGGTGTGATTAGATCATTTTACAGATATCAGAACTACTAAAGCATCAGGGAAGGTTTAAGTTTTGCACTTAACAACAAACAAAAAAATAATTACATTACACACAGGTTATAATATTAGTACACAAAGCGAAGAACACAATAACTAAATCATCAACTAAACTGTTTAATTCTATAATAATTTACTCTTTTACTTTACTTCCAGTAAACAAATAACGTTAATATTTTCACGCCGAGCTATACAAGGGCTATCTGGATATAACCATCCCTAATTTGGAATTGACAGACAGTAGGGAAGTCATTCAGTCAACATAACTCACTGCTAAGTGTTGAACAAGTCTTATTTGACCAAACTGATGAAGTTGATTATCACAGCAATATATCTGACACAAACTGAATGGCAAATAGTTGACAGACAGTAAGTGTCCGGTACAAAGTGTGACATAACTTGTGATGAGCAGCGAAAACTTTAGTAAAAAAGTGCCACCAATCATCTAGAAGACAACAAAGATCTGATGATACCGTGTAAGATGCAGGAATCCGTAGAAAACAAAATTTCCTCTACAACTTGATCTCCGTTTATTTTATGAGATAACAACGTCTCTGTAACATCTGGATGTAAGTGTTTATCATCATTATACATCCTCTTCAGAATTAGATAAAAGCACCAAACACTAAAATCATATCAAAATATAATACAACTACTATTCTTCTTTTTTAAACTACACAAACAACAAGATAGAAAGCGTAAAAAACTAACTTGTGTTGTGTAATAATTTCTGCATAATTCATTAACATAAAACTAAAACTGAAATGACATTTCTTATTTCGGAAAGTTGCATTTTTTAAGCTTATAAAGCGTTTCCTGGTATAAACCAGGCTAACTAAAAGATGAGGCAAGTGGCAGTGTTTTGAGTACCCAGACCGTAAATCCATGGATTTATGGTTCGTATTTTATTGTTCTAGAAGCAGGCTGTGAAATTTGGGTTGTGGGTGAAGAGTATAGTGAAAAATTGATGATAAGGCCTGTTGAGTAGGTACATATCCTCTGGTGGGTCAGCTAATTTACAATGCTACAATGCCAGTTTCGATTCCTTGCGGAAGACAAAAGAGTAAAAAATATATACTAAGTAGTTTTTGTGCTAGAAACAAACAAACAAAGCTGTCTTTTTTACCTTCAAATATTCATGAATCAAATGCTACTACTTTGCATTATTAAAAAGCAGAGAGAAAAGAAGATTGTTTAAGAAGCAACTGAGAGCCAAGTGACATTCGTAGATATAAAATTGAAAGGAAGCTACAACTATTCGCTCCAATTCTTTATATCTTTTAAACTTAGTGTTCTTACAAAAATGACTGGAGAGAGAACGGACCAAGAAGAATCTATGGACCCCGTTTAATAAAAGCTGAGCCAATAAGTGTGTGCATTTTGTTACAGTTTATAATGTGTAATTCAAAGTAAGCTATGCCAACATGTAAATTGAGGATTTCCGGCAAGATTACATCTAACTAAATCTGTACTAGTATTTGTATTCTCATGTGTAGTGAAGTTTATACAACCAATTATGCGCAGAAACTGTTTTTCTAAGGTGAAGTGACAAACTGTAGTATTTTCCCCAGAAATATAAGTGGGAATTTACATTTACATAATGATATATTTGTATGCACTAGAAAACTGGCTTTAATATGATAAGATTCAAATGTCTGTCTTCATCCAAATATTTATACATAACAGATATATTATTAGTTGACATTAAAAAATTGCAACAAGGAAAGAAATTATTCACGATGACGAGAAACCCAATTAAGTAAAAATTTATTCTAAAGACTGCTGGTATGAGTATTAAAACATTAGTTAAAAAAAGTACAGAACAATGTTTTGACCTTCTTAGGTCATCTTCAGGTTAACAAAGTACATATTAGTTATTGGGTATATGTCTTAGGGACGTGAGTGTGGACGTTGTTCTGCATACCAGCCGTCTTTGGAATACAAGATAAGAAACTAGTTTTATTGATTCTATCTGTGTGTTTTAATGCGTACATTAAAATATAAATTCACTGATTTTCCCAGAGTCGAATGCCTTAAGTGCTTTATTATAATTCGCTTAAGAATTTCTTAATACATCATTATCATATAACATATATTATAACATTTTTTCTTACCTGCATTAACAGCTTTGGTTGCCAAAAACAAGGAAAACTGAAGGCACATGAAAAAGGTTAACACTGCCATCTATAGAAATAAAATGAAAACAAACATTTGAAAATGCTTTAAGAACATAGTAGTTTTAACTTTAGACCTAACAATATAAATATTTCTATATATATTTTCGTTTGAGCTTAACGTATTTAAGAAACAAGAGTTTTTTTGTCGAAACCAAATGAAAGAATAAAAGTTTAAGAACAGTTAAACCATTAAATCAAAATTACTTGAATTGTAAACAAAGTAATGCAAGATGTATGAATGAACTACATACACCATACCATTTTTAGATACTAAAACAGTGAATTTAAATAAAAGTTTTGAAAGTTAGTATAAACCAACATTTATTGGGCTATATATTCACTTTTGGCAGGTTTTTGTCATTTGAATTTAAAAATAGAGTAATATCTAATTTTATAGATCGGACGTATAAATTTTTTCTTTGTGGATTTCAAGAAGAAATTATAAGTATTATAAAAATATCTTACAGAAATAGATTTCCTCTGAATTTGGTTCATAATATTATTGATAAAGATTTTGAGGATTTTACACTTCTAAAAATATTAAATGTTTTACAACTACAAAAATAGGTTATTGTATCTTACAATATATACAGGAAAACATGTGGGAATTAATGAAAAAAGTAAGATTGTTCTGAAAAAACAATAGTTCAAAAATTAAAGTTATAATAGCTTATAATCAGATACTTCGTTTAAGTACCTATTTAGAGTTTAAAAACATAAATTCTAAGACGTTATCTTACGTCATCTATAAATTTACACATTTAAAGTGTGACCATAGTTATGTGGGTTCTACAATTCTTATGAAAAAAAAGTTTTTATTTAAATAATATTATCAAAACAATTTCTTTAAGAAAGTGTTACAACATACTTACAAGATTAATACTCTATCTCTCTATCTGTCTGATTGTCTTTCAAATAGATAGTTTGATGACAGTGAAGAATCTTCAAACTCGCCGAACAGGAAAGGCTTTTAGGCTGCGCTTTTAGTGAATATCCTTCTAATGGCACAAGACCTAATAGTCAATTTATCTGACGATAACCATTATTTTCAAACTTTACTCCTTCGATAAATTATTGTCAACGCCCCTTATTTCGTGTGTGCCTTTAATTCATGAATATTTATAAGTTCAGACTTTTGCTCCAAATCTAGATCGTGTACAAAACATGGTACTATTTCTTAAAGCTGAAGGGAAGTGTGGTCAGGAAAGAGAATTTTTTCCAAGCAAAAAAGTAATTGTAATGAAGCTGAACATATCTTTTGGCAACGTTAACAAAACAATAAACGAGGACGTGAAGTTGATCTTAGTTTATGAGCTAAAGGTTCTCTGTTACTCATCGAAATTGTTGTTTTTCGCGAGAAAGATTGTCGAGGGAAATGGAGCCATTGCAATCCCATTTCACGCACCTTTTAAGTTTCCGGTGCAGCTCCAATGTACTTTTGTACCTATAGTCTGCAGAGGAGTGTCTGAGAAAAGTTTGTCAAGAGGTATGGCGTAAGATTTACTTCAACCTTTTATACATAAGCTTGTTACAATGAACATAAGCTTGTTACAATGGACATTGCAGTGTTATAGAATTTGTTTATTGAAAGTCATCAGTGTGACTACAGTTATGGATAGAATAAATAGTTCCACGTGTGAAGAACACCTGAAATATTTTCAGTATGTCATTAATCTTTGAAATTTTATGATAACGATTAATTCATTTAATAAATGCTCACTATTAATAAGAACGTCTGATTTAATAGAAAGACAAACGTATTTATCATAATTAGAATGATATCTCACAATATTTAGATGAAAATAAGCACATTAAGTCACACAGTGGAATGTCTGTCATCGCATACTGCCAGAAACACGGTATCGATACTAGTAGTGGGCAGAGCTCTCATGTCCTGTTCTGCAGCTTTATGTCTAAAAACAATTATAATTCCAAAAATGTATTACGACCACTACAGCGGCAACACTTTGCTGAAACTATCTATAAGATATATAAATGATTTTTTACCTGCTTAATGACGTCTTTCTCTCAATAATAATTCAATAGCATGATTCTTCGTATGTAAAAATAAAAATAAAATATTATGCTTATCATAAATCTAGGAACACAGGAGTATGATTTCGCTTTCTGAAATTCATCTCTTTTTATTTTGGAGATGATTTTTATAGTATGTACACTTAACAGTACTTCTAAGGTATTATAATACTAAAATTAGGTTTCGATACCCTATGTAAGCAGAACACACATAGTTCATTGTAAAGCTTTGTGCTTAAAGACGAACAAACATACATTAGCAGATGTAGTGCACAAATAGAGTTAACATCATAAACTTAAACTCTCATGAATTAATTACAAGAGTAATACAAAGTATTTTTGCTCAATGAACCTTGTTGTTTTCCTATAAATGAATAGGTATAAGCGTGCTTACATATTGCATAATGTTACCTCAAACGAATATGAACGCATTAAGTTTTGCATGCTACAGAAACTACACAACTTTCACTTGTTTGTGTGAAACATGTAGATCTCTTGTAGCTTGTTTATGTAATCTGGAAAGAGTAATCAAGAATATAAAGAAACTTCCATAGATACATACTACACATTTGAATCTAAGCCTGTTTATATAAATAAAATACACGCTATATCATACAGTTAAAGTATTTGGGATATAAGTGAAATAGATGTTGCCATACCTCACGAGGATGAGTTATATCTGTGATTAAATGGGTTCGTTAGCCGCGAGCAAAGGACTGCGTAGAAACTAGCTATGAAAGCTATTTCACTAATAAATACCTTTAGGATGTGTATCGATTATCTCTGAACAGTAAGACAGAGCAGCTAAACATCCGCAAACCAAAACATGCAGTTTTATTTGTAATTTTTTTTACATACGGAATGGTTTGAGGCTGAGATCCACAACTAATCAAAAAATATATACAAATTGTTTTCGTATATCATGAAAGTAAACGATTTATACGTTGGTGTTCGAAAGATCTGAAATACTAAACGCAGTTGAAGGTCGTATAACGTTTCGGTCAATGTTTCTATTGAACTGCGTATTTGCTTCTTTAATACATTATTATTGTTGTTTTTTGTGATGAAGACATGATCAAATGCTTACTTTTTATGTAGTATGCATATTGTATAAAATATATTTGAATATTGTTTGTGTGCACTTAGATACGTTATTATCACAGCGAACCTAAAATGCAACAAACATTCATATTATGTGAATTTCTAACTGTTTTTACGTTATGTAGCAGCTTGTTTTTTACGTCCCCCCTGATCTTATGATATGTCTCCGTTGACATATCATAAGATCCACATGTGAATATACTTCAACAGGAAAAGCTGTTTGAAATAGGAAAAAACACACAGTTGAATAGAGCTTATGTAATTCAGCTTGATAGCTAAACACCTTCTTAGAGCCTCCCTTCGTAGGTCAGTGAGAAGTTTGAGGACTTATGACGCCAAAATTGGGGTTTCGATACTCGCCGTAGGTACAGTACAAATGGCTTATTGTATAACTTTGCTCTTCTGGAAATAGAAAATACTTATAACTAACAAGTTCTCGGTATTATTAATTACTGTCCAATTAATATTATTTATTTTACCTAATTATTTATAATTAAAAAAAATTATAATCGAATTATTTCGAAAATACAACAATGAAACTGGATCGATTTACTTAGATTTGACAATTTTATTGGTATTAATACTGAACTAGGCTTACTTTTTTTCTCTATTGATATAAAGTCTGATAATAACGTTAAGGAATAAATGAGTAGTCCTTTCTTAATTGTTAAAACATTAATGTGTAAGTATAAAAACGACAGAGTGTCACGACATTGTTACAATTACTCAATATTTCAATAGTTTATTTTTGTTTTAGACCAAAACCACATTGGGAATCTGCTGTGTCTACCGTGGTAAGTTGAACACAGGATTTTAGCGTTATAAGTCCGTGAACTTACTACTGCCTCACCGAGGGACTACATTACCAGTGTCAGGAATATGATTACTGTGAATCAAATACTTATCTTCGGTGTAAGAAGAAAATCCTTGTATTATATTATATTAAATTACTCGGTTTTTACAACGATGTGGTAAATTAAATGTATTTTAATTCTATGTTAATTTCCCCGTGAAAACGTAACTATCTGTTATTTTTTAACAGTTTTGTCTCTTTTTGCAGGCGCTTTTAACAGTGAAGATGTTAGTTAATGTTACACGAAACGTATGAAGCAAATTATAAAGTTTGTTAAGAAAGGAAGACAGGGAAACTCAGCCAAAGAATAGCGAGAGAAAAAGAGAGGATTTAAACTCAGCAAAAGAGGTCAACCTTATTTTATGTCTTTTTTAACTGTTTGGTTTCAAATGGAAACTATTGCCTTTAACAGACAGTGATTACAAGTCTATACGTATGTATATACCCGAGAAAAAGATGCATTGAAAATTCACTTGTACTACAAGATTTCAATATAGAGCAGGATCCAAAACCATCGTGATTAATGAAGGGGTAGGTGAGGAAAAAAATATGAAAGAAAAGTCACCTTGAACAACTGATAGAATGTAGAAAAGAGGATGGAAGTATGGCAGTAGAATGAGCACAAGATAACTTGGAACTGATAGAAACTACTTAAATCAAACTGAACTGGTCCTTTTCAGGAGTAGCCCAAGAGTTGTCGGTGTGTGGTGATGACTAGCTGCCTTCCCTCTAGTTTTACACTGCTAAATTAGGGACGGCTAGCACAGATAGCCCTCGAGTAGCTTTGTGCGAAATTCAAAAACAAATCTTTTCAGGAAATTATTGAATGAAAATTGGCCAAGGTTAAGGCTAGCGCCAAACTCCCCATCGTGAAATAGCAGAAGTTACATTAAAAGTTGCTTATTTACACTAAGTATCTAGTGTAAAAAATAAAACCTATTAGAATAGAAAAGTAATATACAATAATTAATAATACTAAGATATAAAATAAACGTGGATGCTGAAAGCAACTAATCATTCCTGTGATTGATGGTTCGCAATTAGAAACGGCACACTGTGTTTGTACTGTGTTGCGACAGTACTAAACTACACTACACATATTTTTTTTCAGAAAAAGTTTTGTTATTAACGTCGTAAAATTACCTTTTTAAATAAAGTTGAACTATTTCAATATTTAATATTTACTCCGAACGACAGCTTGCAAATGTTATACATCTGAGAAGAAATTAGTTAGTTAGTTAGTTAATTATTTTGAATTTCGCGCAAAGCTACTCAAGAGCTATCTGGACTAGCCATCCTTAATTTAGTAGTGAAAGACTAGAGGGAAAGCAGTTAGTCATCACCACTCACCGCCAACTCTTGGGCCACTCTTTTACCAAAGAATAGTGGGAGTGATCCTGACGTAATAAACGCCTCCCTGGTTAAAAGGTGCGAGCATGTTTGGTGCGACCAGGATTCGAACCCGCGACCCTCGGAGTACGAGTCGAACGCCTTAACCCACCTGGCCATGCTGGGCCTAGAGAAGAAATTAAGTACAATATTGTAGTGAAGAGTGAAATACTTTTAAGCATGTTTATACTCTCTTAATTTCGCGCAAAACTACGCGAGGGTTATTATACTATCAGTCCATAAATTAATGTTATTTTGTTATTTTTTTACCAGTGCATAGTGGGATTTACCATAACACTACAACGAACCCATAGCTGAAAAGATTGAGAATGTTTAGTTGGAAGAGGATTCGAACCCTCGACACTTGGATTGTGACTCAAGTGCTTTAATCACTTGGCCACACTCGGCTTCTGCATGTAAATAATTAACCACACTGACAGAAATCACGACTTGAAATATTGTTTTATTTTTAAATTATTTCATATCACGTAATGGATTTACTATTTATGTATTTAAATTAATATTGATGCTTGTTTCAGTTAAATATATATTTAGAAATACACGTAAGTTCTAGAGTTAAATGTTATTGCGAAATTCCTGCCTATTGTACTAAATTTGTAGAAGATTTTCCAGTGTAAGATGAAACAATGTACCATGTGTGTAGGTAAAATATTAGTGACGCCATATTGTTACTGTAGCTGAAATTTCTATAATCTCACCGAAGGATTATGAGAGGTAGCTATCGTAACACGCGAACAGACAGTATATATTGTTGGTTTGCTACAGCTGGCATAATATAAACTTCAAAAACTATGACTAAAATTAACTTTTATTAAAAGGTAACATCAGATATTTGTTCAGATAGTTTCCAGATTTAGAACATTAGAAACCATTCAGCAAATCTTCGTCGAACGTTAGTATTTTTAGGAAGACGTTAAATATTTTCGGAGGGAAAAACTCACGTGTGAAGAAGCTAGCTGGGTTCCCGTCAAGTGAAGTGTACCTGTGTATAACATAATATTAATTCGCTCATCGTAAACCGTTAATAAAATATCCAGTTTACACCAGTTAGAAGACTCAGTATTCTTTATAAAACTTTTGTATATAAATTGTTTGTAATAACTATTATTATAAATTTTATTGTTGTCTGTACATTCAAATATATTTGTGTTAAGAAAGAAAATTGTATCAATCTTGAGGACAAATATCATAACATTTTTCTGATATGTACATTCAGTTAAACTCTAAATTAAAATTAAAATTTCCGGCAATTTGAAGTCGGAATACATAACACGGTTAATGAAATAAGTTATAATACGTAACAATTAGTTATCCCGAAACTATTAGTTAATCCCCTAAATTTTATCAACATCCGTCTTAAAATTGTGCTACACATTTTGGAAATGTTTCACTAAATACATATTTATTGTAAGAAAAAAAGGAAGTATGAAAGTAAATTAGCTTTCATGAGGCCTATTTTAAACACTTTTACAAGGGAGATATTCTTCTAGGATAAGTTATCTTGTGTTTCTGAAGAAGGATTCTAAATAAAAACCCTTCTTTTTTGGTTGATCTCAAATAAAAACATTGTTATTGATCTGCATCTAAAAACTTCTTATTAAAATTATTCTTCGATCATTAACAGTGTGGTAGCCTTCTATAGACACAAGTACTTGAATATCCACGAACAAAACGACTTAGCTGTCAAGAAACACCCTGTTACTGAAACAGTTTTCTAATATCCAAGAAAACAATCGTTATTGTTATTTTTATGCTAATCAATATTTGATACTTCATGAAAAAACGTCCAATAAAACAATGTTGACAAACATTATCCCATCTGGACCAAATATTTTAGAGTTAGTTGAATATTTTCAACAAAATATTCCTTTGTTGAAACCGTTCTTTGATCTTCGGACAAAAATCATCCTTATTCAAATTGTTCTTTTGATCATTCCTGAAAAAATCTTCTATTTTTCAGAAACGGTATCCTTCCATTAAAACTGTTATTGTACTGTTTATAAAGAAACAGTCCTTTTGAAACTGGTTGGTTATCCATGGGAAACGCCCTTCTATTGAAGATGTTGTTTGATTATGCTTGGATATTATTTTTACAAGTAAACCAATTTTTTCATCTTTCAAAGTTCCTGCATACTGTGATTATATTATTCATATGTTCGAAAGTATGTACATATTTTCTAAAACACTTCTTATTTCCTAGTAATTTTTTCCTTGTATTTATTTATTTTTCCACAGAAAAGCACATCGTCCTGAAGCGTATATTTGATCGTTTAGGAAAAAGTTTTTCATCGTTTACATAAGAATGCTTTTGACACAAAAAGTTGTTTAATCAAGTATATACGAGCTCTACAATTTAAATATCTTAGATAAAATAAATTTCTCGATCAAAAACAGAAATAAAACAGATGCTGCCATTTTTAAGCAGTAGGAAGAAAAAATAATGTCAGACAAGAATAAGAAAATTTCCCTTTATTGATATCGTATTACAAAAGATAGGGAGTTAAAAGAGAAACAAGGAAGCACTAGGTTTAAATGATTGGAAAAAATCTCAGATAAGATTTTAGATTTTCCTGTTGGCTAAGTTTCTGCCTATGTGAACAAAGTTCAAATGTAACTTACATGAAGAACTGACCAGAGTAATTAAGTCTCTGTCAAATAGCTTCCTGACATTTCAACTTAAACATTCTAAACGAGTTCTTCTATATAAAATACAGTGGAAACCTAACTACAATAGTACCACAAGTAAGAAATATGACTAAATCCTCCTAGTCCTTTCTTTTTTACCTATTAACTAGAAACTGTAAAAATATGTTTAATGAAATGTTATATAATCAACCTTGTTATATTTTACCAAATCTTTCCGGTAGGATTTTTACATTTTGTCATGTAATAAGTAAATAATATACATTGGTATTTCCTTTATTTTGAATTTCGCGCGATGCTACACAAGAGCTATCTGCACTAGCCGTTTCTAATTTAGCAGTGTTAGACTAGAAGGAAAACACCTAGTTATCACCACCAACTCTTGGTTTACTCTTTAACCAATGAATAGTAAGATTGACCTTCACATTATAACGCCCTCACGGCTGAAAGGGATTCGTACCCGCGACCCTCGGTTAACGAGTCGAGTGCTTTAACCACCTGGCCAATTTAGATTAATTAAAATAAACTGTTAGACAGTAAATAATGCATGAAATTAATAGACATTTAAAGGAGATAGAAAATAAATGATTTTGCTTTGGATCAGTAAACATACAAATCAGACTATGTATTTGCTTTGTTTTGTAATGGAACCTTGAATGTGTGATGATGTTGAATGGATTCTTATTTCATATCTTTTGTGTAGTTACAAAACTCTTCATTATATTATACACACACACAAACATATTTGTGTACATTAAGCAGCCAATTACCGGTTGAATAACGATATTAAGTAAGGTCATATTTTGAGAACATATCATGTCATAGTTTTGTTAGATAAGCTGTATAGACTATTCTTTCATACAACCTTTTTAAGTTCTATAAATATTACACCACAGTTTCAGAAGAATGTTCTACTTACTCATTGACCTTTTCCCGTTTTGCAAGATTTATGGATGAATGAAACGAAGATGATACGTTCAGTGACGTTTCTTAAGTATAATCTTCATTAACCCATTCAGCCACGATACCACGAATACATAGTGTCAATTCAATAATTACAAAATAAAGTTTCATGAAGGAAGTCACACAGACTTCAATTCATGCATTGCAGGAAAGTAGGATTTTGAATTCTATGACGTGGTTTATTTATATATATCAAACACTAACAGGTGTATAAATTCACAACTGTACGTTTAAATCCATCGTATTCAACATAATGAAAGGTTTGAAAAACATCAAATAGCTCTACCTGAGGAGAATCATCTTAGCAGCTTTCATGAACCATTTACAAATGTATGAGAGGCATGTCTCTTTTCACAATTCACATATTAAAATATAAGTCACAATTGATAAGTTTGAATACCATTGTATTCACTTCCTTTTCTACTGCCAACTGTCTTTGTCCAACAGTTCACACGTTAGATTCTTTATGAAATTAAAAAGCATCGTACTGTTCTATTAGAATATGAAATGCAACATGTACGTATAAACACTAATCTAGAATTTTTATCGGAATTTTAACATTCAATAATTTATCTTGAACAACAACCGCAATTAATTTATCAGTTAAGAGATTTTGTAGACTTACTTTCCTTCCTATAATATTAAATATTAATATTAAAATTGAAAGTAATTGTTTCTAAATATTCAGTAAATGAGAGTCAAAGATAAAAACATATTATGCTTGACATTTCTTGTATTGATAAGTTCTCTTTTAATGTCAAAAGATTATTATAATTGTATGGATCGCTTACCAAATGCAGTTCATAGGTTAATTCTTAATAATGTAAGGATTTTATAAGTTTCTAATTCCCAACTGATTGGTCCGACATGGCCAGATAGCTAAGTCACTCGACTTGTAATTCGAGGGTATGTGTGTTTTCTTATAGCAAAGCCACATTGGGCTATCTGCTGAGTTCACCGAGGGGAATTTAACCCCTGATTTTAGCGTTGTAAATCCAAAGACTTACCGTTGTACCAACGGAAGACCCTAGGGTCGCTAGTTCGAATCCCGTCACATCAAACATTCCCGCACTATCATCCATGGGGTCGTTATAATGTGACGTTCAATCCCACTATTCGTTGGTAAAAAGAGTAGCTCAAGAGTTAGCGGTGGGTGGTAATGATTAGCTGCCTTCGCTCGAATCTTACGCTGTTAAATTAGAGACGGCGAGCGCAGATAGCCCTCGTGTAGCTTTGCGCGAAATTCAAAACAAACCAAAACACAACGGATTGATCTCTAATAATTTAAGTCAAAGGTACTGTTTGGTTATTTGTTTTAAAGCAAAGCCATATTGAGTTATTTGTTGTGTCCACTACGGGAGTTCTAATCATAGTCTTAGAGCTGTTCCACCTATTGTTCGAATTAGGTATTATGTGTATGCTTATTGAAAAAATATAGATTAACTAAATATTTACCAATCAGTGAAAGCCACAGGAAATGTTACTAAGATATGCTAAAGGTAAAGACTCAAAGGTAAAGATGAAGACTAAATCGCTACAACACTGGGTTGAATCCCCACGATAAACGTTTTCTGAAAACATACTTCTGTAATACACAACAATATAATGGTTTAACATTTTTTTGTAAAAATTGTCTCAACATAACTAACTGAGTTACTTGAAAACGTATAATAAGTAGTCATATTTTTCTGTAACCAGAATTAATATGAAATTCTAATTCAGTTGTATATTCTTTTGGCTAAACCTTTAACATATTTAATGAAGCTATACGTATAACAGCTGCTACAACAATGAAGTTACAAATCAATTTGAGAGTTACGAGTAGCTGTAAAGTAACACAATAACTAAATGTAACTATAAAGTAACACACTCTAAACTTAAACATTCTAAACTTTCTTGGTGAAAGAGTTTTGAGATTGCTTTAAAAACCTCATTTTTGTCATGTTGCCGTTTACACCTAATGATATATTTATGTTAATTCTACTATAGAAGAGTGAACTTTTACTATTAATGATCGTTTTTACTCTAACATTAATGTTACACAATATTGTTCAGTACCATAATTTTCATTGTAACAAATTTTTGTGAAGAATGGCGAAATCAGTCATAGACTACACGTCTTGATAAGTCGTCTATTGTACGTAGGCGCCGCCTTCCAAAGTAATATTAAATTAGAACAATGACACAAAGTTACGGTAAAATTCCAACAAGAAATTGGACAAATATATGATACAATGATAATGCTGGAATTGCAATTTCTCCGGTTATTTTTCTCATGAAAACAACTGAAGAGTTTTAAGAATGACAACAAGCTAGTGAGCCTTTAGCTCGTAAACTTGATCACTATCTTGTTTACTTGGATTTATGTTCATCTAAATAAAATTTGTGTCAAAATTTGTTTTCTAAAAATCATTTGCTTACTTTACGGATGAAGTTATTGCTACGGATTGACTTGCGATGTGGATTCTGAGCCTAGTGTTGTCCATAAATCTTCACTTGTAGTTAGAATGCTACAGATTTCATTTGTTGAAATGTTGTTTTTTGTGCTACCCCTTTTAACATTCTCATTACAACGAATATTCTTTCTAAAAACAAATACTGTTATGTAGCTCTCCAAATGGTGTTAGTTGATGTATTGCTCGAAACTACAAGTTGAACTGATAATGGCAATGGTCATATTATCCACTCTGAAACACCATGTTTATTTTACAATGTATATATTTTAGTGAAAGTAATTACATTTTAATGAAGTTAAATAAATAAGACCATAAGGAAGAATTGCGTTGAAAACAGCAAATATAAACCTCTGACTAATTATATAATATGTTTTTTAACTTAAAAACAAGCCGAAACAAAAACAAATCAAACAAATATGCTGCATCAACTGAAAGGATCCCAGGGTATAAGGTACAGTGTGGGATTATAAAATGTACCCTAAGTTTTGGAGGTGACTGAGGAAGTAGGACCCACGTAGTGGTGGGGATACACCGTCTATCAGTCTTAACCTCCATTTGCTAGTCTCACATAAGAAATAAAGAATAGCAATAGATATAGAATTAGAAATAGAAATTAGGAGAGCGAGATGTGGGTACTTAAGTCCACAACGTCCCACATCCGTATTATCCTTCACTGCGTGAAGTTGAATAAAGTTTGAGATAACAACAAAAATTGAATATAAAGACAAGTAGTAGGCTTGTAAGTTTTAGTTTTAATAATTAATGGATTTCTAGATGTCTTCCATCATACGCTATAGTTAATCTAACTCTGCGTTTCAATTATAATAAAACAGTTTCCAATACATCAGTAGGTATGGATAGGATAACAATACACATCTGACGTTTCAATTTTTCAAGGTCTTATGGTACTTTTGTTTTCAAAAACCCCTAGAGAGTAAAATTTAAAGGGGTTAAGTCGAGCGAACGAGCAGACCATTTTATAAATCTTCCTCTACAAATCAAACGTTCTGGAAAAGTTTGGTTTAAAAATACTTGAACAATTCTAGTAAATTGGGGTGGTGCTTTGTTCTGTTAGAAGATAGCTCCATGTAACAAGCCAGGAGTTTCTCGGAGTTGTGGAATAATAAAAAAAACTCTTTTAACACGTGTAGATTAGAATTTCCAGCAACAGTTAGTTCATTAAAGAAACAAAAACAAAACAAAAATGAATGCCACAAAACAAAACTTACAAACATAATATTTGTTTCTATGCTCAACTCTTGTTGTTATCTTAAATATCAATAAAGTTATTTAACTTTTATTTTTGGAATATTCATTTTCGAAGACCCTGTACATAAAGATAATTCTTTATATTTTTGATGTACACAACCTAAACTGTTATAAGCTTTAGATTCGTTGTAGATTACATTTCTTACACTAAGTTAAAACAGTTTTAAGTTCAGAGGAATAATTACAAACAGTCTTCCCATGTTTTTTATCTTTCAAGCTACCAAAGAGTAGGTGATTGCTGTAATATCTCATTCTTAATTATTTTAATACATTAATTTAGTCATGAGAGAAGAATTTTATCTATGAATTACTTAGTTTTAGTAATATAAATATATATGTATATCAAAATCTTATTGTTAGGATGTTTTCAATAGAACTAACGATAGTATCTTTGGCCAACCTCACAAATAACCCGTCTCTTTTCTTATACTGTATTTTATTATGTGATTATTATATTATTAGAGTGTATTTCAAATATCCTAATTAAAGAATTGCTTTAATAACACTATAGAGCCTGGCGAGGTTTAGTGATCAGCCTACCAAATTGTGGACCTGAAGATTTAAAGCTTAAGCCCCGTTACCTAAATTTATTTATTCATTAGAGTAGCTCAAGAGTTGACAGTTGTTAACACTGGATAATTACCTTCCTTCTAACTTATCACTTTAAAATTCACAGGTAGCCCTTTGTGTAGCTTTGCGTATAATTACAAACAACCAGTTCAAAATTATAGATAATTAACAAAGATATCGTAAACGTAGCTTTCCACGAAATCTTCATACAAACAAATATAATGGTAACACTATAGCATGGCCTGATTTTAAAGGTTAATTAAACATATTTTAAACTATATTGTTATTTTCTCTGTGACAGAAGTTTAAACAATAATTTTAAACTTTAAAGTATAATGCAATGGTAAATGATATTTTAATCAATATATATTTTTGTTTTTGAGTTTTGCGCAAAGTTACACGAATGTTGTCTGCGCTAGCCATCCCTAATTTAGCAGTGTAAGACTAGAGGGAAGGCAGCTGGTCATCACCATCCACCGTCAACTCTTGAGATACTCTTTTACCAACGAATAGTGAGATTGACCGTAACAGTATAACGTTCCCACGCTGAAAGAGCGAGCATGTTTGGTGTAAGGGTATTCGAACCCGCGACCCTCGGATTACGAGTCGAATGTCTTAACTACCTGGCCATGTCGTGCCTTTAATCAATATAGAAGACCTTTTGTGTATTAATTGTTTTATATAAAAGTATTTTACATATACACATACGTAGCAAATATAAGCATATACTATATCATAACCTTCGCATTACACGTTTGTATATGTGTAAAATAATAAACTTTAATAACGCACTAGCTTTAACAAGATTAATTTGATTGACAGATGTGGAAATAATACAATATTTTTAGTATTTGACTCTTTACACATGGCCATTGAAGGTCCTTTTCGAAACATTTATCTACTGTAGCATTAAGCTGCACAGCTGCGTCGTTTAACACCGAGCTAGTAATTTAGCAAAAGTGCTCCTGTGATAAGGCAAGCTCTGCTGCAAGGAGAGAGCTTAAAGAAATGACCTTGAAATGGTTCTTAAAGCTAAAATCTCTTTACGTCAAAAAGGATTCTTAGAGCAAAATAAAAATAAGGTTGGTATTACTCTAACCAAATCTCGTCTACTGTGAAATTTGGAAGTAGTTTATTTATTTCGAAAAATACAAGTAATGAACGGAAATGGCTCCAATTTTACACTTTTCATGTAACCCACGTCTCAAATTACATAGCTTTTTTAAAAACGTACCTAATTAATTTGTTAACATTAATAGCATAAAAGACATTAAAATTAGTTTCAGATCGAATTATTTTAAATTAAGAAAAAATATATTTATTTTTTATCTTTAGGTTTAATAGTGGCAAGACGTGGACATACTTCACTGTTGGTTTGGTATGGCGAAGAATATGTTTCTTATGATCGTGTTAGGGCGCTTGACTCTTAATTTGAAGGTCGTGGGTGCGAATCCCCGTTACACCAAACATGATCGCCCTTTCAACCATGTGGGTGTTATAATGTGTCGGTCAGTTCCACTATTTGTTGGTAAAAGAAAAGTCCAAGATTTGGCGGTGGGTGATGATGACTAGCTGCCTTCCCTCTAGTCTTACAGTGCAAAATTAGGGACGGCTAACGCAAATAGCCCTCATGTAGCTTTACGCGAAATTCAAAAACAAAGAAACAAAAAATAAGAAAAACTGCATATCAGCAATTGTTTTTATAAACCAGCTGCAGCAGATAGCTCTCGTGTAGGCCCGGCATGGCCAGGTGGTTAAGGAACTCGACTCGTAATCAGAGGTTTGCGGGTTCGAATACCTGTCTCACCAAACATGCTCGCCCTTCCAGCCATTGGGGCGTTATAAAGTGACGGTCAATCCCACTATTCGTTGATAAAAGAGTAGCCCAAGAGTTGGCAGTAGGTGGTGATGACTAGTTGCCTTTCCTCTAGTCTTACACTGCTCAATTAGGGACTGCTGGCGCAGATAACCCTTTTGTAGCTTTGCGCGAAATTCAAAACCAAACCAAAACCAATCTCTCATGTAGCTTAGCGCGAAATTAAAAAAGTAAACAATGATTGTTCTATACTCGCACTTAGTTTTTCCATTCTTATGTCTATCAACTTCATTTTGATTGTACTTACACAGTGATAATCAAATGGAACTGGTTATTCATAAAATTTAATCCTAATTTTACCTCAGGAAACTTTAACTGACTTTTTAAACTTTAGTAAGAGGTTCAAGTTCTCAAAACAGTCGTCTCCACGGAATACATTCTTGTTGTTTTCAAAGTATGACAAGAAATGGTCGTAGAATAGCAAACATTGCAAAATTCATAAAAAAAACGAATAATCGTTTGAAAATACTATTTTTATTTGATCATTTCGCTAAAATTATGTTTATAATCATATCAATACAACCTACCATCTGGAGAAACCTCGATCAGAATAATGCACTTAAAAGGAGGTAATAAAAACGAAATAATCTATAATAATAATAATAAATAGCCATGTGTGTCTATGTGTGGCTGCTATAGCTCCAAGAAGAAAGAACCTAGAATCCGGAACTTTTGCGCCCATACTAAGTGTATCCAGAGGGTGTGCAACCGGGTATTAATTACATTACTCACGAGCGCGCACATCTTTTTAAAGAGACAAGCTAGTGAAAAACCTCATAGGAAAAAAAAGTGGTTCCTTTTATAATAACTTTTAATATATAGAAAAGCTAGTGTTTTTATGTCATGTTATTTAGTAACAAAAATATAGATGTGGTACCTTTATGCTGAAACGGACTCAGAATCCTCACCCTATCAACCTTATAACCCGACTGAATCCGAGTACTTTCATTGGTATATAATATAACACCAACCGCATTTTTTTACTCTTGTAACCTATATAGATGTCGATTATAGAATATATATTCAATTTTATGTATGAACTAGAAAAATAATTTACACATTTGCCAGCGATAAATCCTAATTATACATTCATGACAAAAGTTTAAATAGACCATCCACGATCACAGTTTGGTATGGGACTTAATATTTTGGTGTTTTCAAGATATCAAAATCGTAAATAAATTATATAATGCTAAATCATTGGTAGTTATGTAACGTCCAGGGATAGCACTGTAATGGATATTCCATTGCCTAATACAACTAACGTACTTTAAAATTCTGTGATGAATTTCCTGGTCAGTCTCTTCAATATAAAGATAATTACACTCTTCGTATATGTACTTTATATACAATATTCGTTATGCAGCAAGTAATAACTGCTTCTTGTATTTCGTCTTGTATGAAACAACACAGGATCATAATATGTCAGAAATATTATTACGAAAGTTTTCAAAGTTAAACACATGATAACACCTTCATTTGTTATGGCATGTACGTCTCTTACAAATTGGCGACCCACATAACAATTTTTATTTTATGAAACGGCATATGTAAATAGCGTGTCTCAGGTTAACCTGAAAATGACCTGAGAAGGTCGAAACGTTGCTCTCTGCTTGATTAGTAAGAGTGTTAATTCACATACCAGTCATCCTGAGATACATTCTTACTTTAAGTGGGTTTCTCGTCATGACAGATAAATAAATAGTGTTTCGATGGCTGCACTGTTTCTTGTATCCAAGCCAATCTCAAAAGCTTTGGATTAAGGTAAACGCTTTGTCGGTAAAGGATATGACAAACATAGTGCGGTTGGAATGTTACTGATACGTACTAATCCACTTCCTGAAAATCATTAAGAGACTGTATAAGGAATGTTGTGTTTAAAATGTTTCCCCAGTGGCTCAGCGGTATGTCTGCGGACTTACTGCGCTAAAAACCGTGTTTCGATACCCGTGGTGGGTAGAGCACAGATAACCCACTGTGTAGCTTTGTGCTTAATTCAACACAACAACAACAACAGCTTAAAATGTAATAGGCCTAATACTAATGTATAAGTGGAAACATTCTTCGCCGGTTAACAAAATGCTTACACACCATAACAATGCCGTTGTATCAAATGGCTTATGTAAATAGTGTTCCTACACTACTATATTTTTGTATTCAAGCCTATCTGAAGAGTTCTGGATTGATCGAAAGGCGTCATCGCCAATGGATATAATACATATAGTATAGTTGAAATAATATTAACAAATACTCTTCTACTTCTTCAAAATTCCTAATGGACTAGATAAAGAATGTAATGTTTCAAAATGAATTAGGCCTAAACTAATCTCTTATGAAAAGTATAATTGCAACCACGTAATCAATGTTGTCACGAAATCTAGATATACGTGTGATTGATATTATGTGAAGAGTGTTTCTAATTTAAAATGCGATAATTTGTTGAAAACAAATTAAAGTGACGCACAGAAGCATTCAGGATTTATTGCAATGAATAATTCCTAAATCAAGCAGTTGTAATTGGCAAGAAAGTAATTGCACTATGTAAAAAAAATTGTTACTTTTTCTTGTTCCTGGGCAGAAAGTGTTATTTCCCAAATGCTTACGTCTAAATTAAATGGGAAAGACCTATATTTCTCTTCAAACTTTGTTTTCTGACCTGGGAGCGTATAACGTAAACATGATGGGAGATTATATTTGGGAGCTGATACGTGAAAGTGATTTACAATACAGTCGCAAATCTCGAAAAACAACTCACTTCTAAACATTTTTGTATAACTTTAGTACAAATACATGTAAATATAGCTTCATATGTTGCTTAATTCAGACCTTATGTAAATAAAAATGTGCAAATTTGCCCGTTTTTACACAGGAAATAGGTTAATTTCTAAATTTCATAATCCAGATCACAAAAGCAAAGTTTGAAGGGAATAATGGCCATTTTCTGTACTTTTACAACATAAGCAATTAAGAAATAACACATACTATCCAGTAACAAAATTTGTGTTACATAGTATTGTTGTTATTTCGTTTGTTTAGAAATAAGCACAAAGCTACACAGTGAATCATATGCACTCTGCCCTCCACGGTATCGAAACTCGGTTCTTAGCAGTGTAAGTTCGTACAAGTACCGCTGTGTCACTGGGGGATCTTGTTGTTTCGTAGCCACTTTATTATTCACTTGCACTTCTTCAACCTATTACTAACTAGGCTTCTACAGTCACGTGAAAAAGTTAGGACACCCTATGAAAGCCTGTGTATTTTTGTAACATTTTTGGATAGAAAGATTTTTAATCTCAATTTCAACAATACTGAGAGATTATAGGAATATAACTAAACAATTAAAACCAGAAAAAAAGACTTTTCAAGATCTCTATAAATGTAATTCTAAAAAAAAATGCATATTCTAACTGAGGAAAATGTTAGGACACCCTACCGCCTAATAGCTAGTGTTACCCCCTTTAGGTGAAATAACTGCAGTAAGACGCTTCTTGTAGCCATCTACCAGTCTCTGACATCGGTCTGAAGAAACTTTGCCCCACTCCTCAATGCAGAATTCTTTCAGCTGTGAGATGTTTGAGGGGTTTCTTGCATGTACAGCCCATTTCAAGTCATCCCACAGCATTTCAATGGGATTAAGATCTGAGCTTTGACTTGGCCATTCCAGGACTCTCCATTTCTTAGTTTTCAGCCAGTCCTTGATGGATTTACTCGTATGTTTTGGGTCATTGTCGTTGTTGCAGGGTTCAGTTGCGCTTCAGCTTTAATTTTCGTACAGATAGTCTCACATGATCTTCAAGCACCCTCTGATACACAGTAGAATTCATGGTGGCTTCTATGATTGTGAGCTGTCCAGGTCCTGCTGCAGGAAAGCAGCCCCAAACCATGACACTTCCTCCTCCATGCTTCACAGTTGGTATGAGGTTCTTTTCTGGAATGCTGTATTTAGTTTACGCCAAACATGTCCTCTGTTCTGGTGTCCAAATAATTCGATTTTGGACTCATCTGTCCAAAGAACATTATTCCAGAAGTCTTGGTCTTTGTCCACATTCTGTCTGGCAAACTTCAATCTCGCCTTGATGTTTCTTTTAGAGAGCAAAGGTTTCCTCCTTGAACACCTCCCATGCAAGTTAAACTTGTGCAGTCTCTTTCTGATTGAAGAGGCATGCACTTTCACATCAACAGTAGCCAGAGCCTGCTGTAGGTCCCGTGCTGACATGTTAGGGTGTTTGAAGATCTCTTTTAGCATCTTGCGGTCTGCTCTCGGGGTGAACTTGCTTGGACGACCAGACCTGGGCATGTTGGCAAAGCCCTTCACTTGTTGACTATTTTCCGGACAGTGGAATAGCTAATTTCAAAATCCTTTGGGATCTTTTTAAATCCCTTACCAGACTCATAAGCTGCTACAATTTTTTTTCTGAAGGCCTCAGACAGCTCTTTTGCACTCACCATGGTGCCCACTCTCACTTCAACAGTCAGGAGCACACCAAACTAAATGTCTGAGGTTTGAATAGGGCAAGCCTCATTAAAAATATTGAGTAATGATCTTCTAGTCATGTGCACCTGGTGTGATACACCTGTGTGTGAGTTGAGCCATTTAAAGTGGGAATAAATGTGGGGGTGTCCTAACTTTTTCTCAGTTAGAATATACATTTCTGTAGAATTTTTATTTACAGAAAATCTTGAAAAGTCTTTTCTTCAGTTGTAATTGTTTAGTTATATTCGTATAATCTCTCAATATTTTAAATATTGAGATAAAATATCTATGTATCCAAAAATGATACAAAAATACAGTCTTTCATAGGGTGTCCTAACTTTTTCACATGACTGTATCTAATGTTCTTTCTTCCCAAATGTTTGAAACTACCGCTATCAAAATCTGAGAAATTATTGATTGAACGATAAATTTGTTTTATATCAGTTACTCTTTCAAGTAATAAATAAACAAAAATAGATAAAAAATTGAAGCACCTTTTTTTTTTCTTTTTGTAAAATAAATTTTCAGACAATAAAATCCATTACGTTAAAAGCCCGGCATAGCTAGGTGGCTAAAGGCACTCGACTTGTAATCAGAGGGTCGCGGGTTCGAATCCCCGTCACACCAAACACGCTAGTCATTTCAGCCGTGGGGGCGTTATAATGTGACGGTCAATCCCACTATTCGTTGGTAAAAGAGTAGCCCATGAGTTGGTAGCGGGTGGTGATGACTAGCTGCCTTTCCTCTAGTCTTACACTGCTAAATTAGGGACGATTAGCGCAGCTAACACTCGTGTAGCTTTGCGCGAAATTCAAATCAAACCAAACTATGTTTAATTGTAAACTCCATGTTAACGACTTAGCAGATTGTTATAAATGTTTCAATTCTTCAACTGGTAGCATTTGTTGAGTTATGATTTGTAGTTTCCCACAGTGCTGATTTTTTTTACAATATAGTCACGTTGTATTTGTACGAAAACACTCTTGTATGAAGTATTTTGTAAAGCATTTAATTTACATGTGTGACACATACATATAACGATAAGCCAACACTGTAATCTATTTCTTAATTCTTAAGTAAAATATCCATAACTGAACGGTTGACTGATTTTCCCGACTTCTTTGATATTTTGTATTGCTGCTGAATTCCTTAGACATCAACCAAAGTTTTGGTTTGAGTTTTAAATTTCTAGTTCACCCTAAAGCTAGTTTTGAAAATATTCAAACAAACGCTGCTAGAGATAGCTATTCAGTCAGAGACTTGCATAAGAAACAGGCAAACTGGTAAATATTGATATATATGAATAGATTAAACAAAAATGGAGATAAATGTTTATAAAAATAGAAATTTTGTCAACAGAAATACATTGATAACTTTAGTTCAAACACCTTCGGACACATTATCCGTAAATGTTGATTGTTAAACATTGATAGAAAAGTTTGCACCATGGCTGATTGTGGTTCATTGACTAGCTTGCCGAAACGTGTGGAGAGTTACTTGTTATCGTCAAAAATATCGTGTTCTGTACTGTGGGCCAAGGGGAAATTACAAGAGTGACGGACAAATCCAACTTTTCGGATGTGATAACAGTAATCCAAGAGATAGAGGTCAATGGTGTTGACTAGCTTCCTTCATTATTATATTAAAAACTAGATAAGTTAGCCCTCATTTAGATAACATATAACAAAACAAACAAACAATCTTATACCATCTAATCTCTGAAACAAAAACGTTGCCTATTTTTTTTTATTTGTTTTATACACCTAACCAAAATAGTCTATGACTACCAGGTGGTTTGTGTTGTTAAAACTACTTTGTTGGTAAGTGGTTTGCGATTGATCTTAAAACTTCAGTGCAGGGAGATGCAGTAGTTAAAGTACCTCAAATCTGAGGTACTCCTTATTAAATCTCCGCTTTATAGTCCTGTCTTTAATATAGGGCTATACTTTATTGGTCAAGCAATGGATCGTCTTTAATAAATAAAACTAGTTAGAGCATCAAATGGATCATAGTTATCTATATAACCCATGTGATGCATTCCCTGTATTCATATCTTTATTCAACACTTGCAATTGAGAAATGTTAGACTTTGAGTAAACGTGAACAATTTTCGTTCGTTTTTGGTTTTTTCTTTCTTGGGACACGTCGTCTTTAGCTCTCGAGTTGTAGGAAATAGGATATAAAATTTATGAAAAACGAATCGACATGCTTCTGAAATCTTATGAATTGTTCAATGCTTAGACAACGTTATCAGATTCTGTAAACTGGTTAACCCAGGGGGAGGTTCCCCATTTATTCTTATATTGGTATTAGAAATATATCAAAATCTAATGTTTTGTGTACTGGATATACATAGAAATTATAACGTGTTTTTGTACGTTTCTCTGTAATTGCTTACAAAATATATATCTGGTAACTGATTATTCCTATACTAAAAGTGTAGAGCCTGTTCCTCATAACGAACGTATATATATGATGAATACGTTGAAATATTCTTCAAATATGAACAATCTGTAGCCTACATAATTTGTCACAGTTTTAATGATATATTATTCTTAATAACATTAATTTTTAAGTAATTATTAATGTCCACAAAAGCAATGTATTTATATCCTTGGTAGATTTACTTCAAACCATCGAAATATCGAGTTTCACGCGTTCAAAATGTTTTAGATCGTGTTCACTTTTAAAATCTATTACTGTAATTATAACATAGAAGTAATTTATGAAATTATGATTAATTAAAACAAAATGAAAGCTTAAGTAAATAACTTAAATAAACAAGACTGATAAACATGTACACTTTCATTAATTAATTAAATATATGCCTATGGCACAAAAACTCGAAAGGTATAGTTAAAAATGCATAAAGTTATGGTAAGACCACTCGAATGACGCTGGGATATCCCATCTAAAAAAATATTAATCGAAAGATGGTAAACGTTAACAATCATATAAAACAAATACTGCAGGTGCTTTAAGCCCAAAATACCTCGTGTCCAATTATCAGTTGTGGTTATTACAATGATTCTCTTGTAATATCTATTAAAGATCTTTTTACTATATTTATTTGTTAAATGCAAAATTGGGAGAAAATTATAATTTGTATCTTAAGTAACAAATGTTACAGGGTTATTTCTGTAACCACAATTTGTGTACTTTGTGTACTTCCAACGTTGAGATTCATTGAACAGGTATATTTCCACTTTTGTCGTGATTCTGTTGGAATGGTATTAATGTAGATATTTACAAGTAAATTTAATAAAAGACGTGAATTTAACATTCTAATGTCTGGTTTACCTTCCTCTCTTAATAGTAAGTATTCATATAATTTCTTTAAGCGTGCGATAACTTCACAGTTTATAACATGAACAGTAGTTTGTGTTAAACATTTTTGTTTTCCTAAATAATTCCTTCTTATTAAAAATACGTTTATAAAACTTTGATAATTATGAAATGCGAACAATTATTAATTATTTTTAATAAATAGACAAATTTGCTGAACAACTTTTGCTTGTGCTTTTTATTAAACAAACGTCTGCGTTAGTACGTAAAAACGTTTATCTAAAAACGTATTACCACAATCACGTTTTCTGCTTATAACTAAGTGTAGACGAAAGCATTTATTTTTACGAAGTAATTTATTAGTTTCGTTAGAGAATTATTGCTTTGGAGACTGATTGGATGACACTACATAAAATCAAGCTATTTTAGTGGAAATATAATTGTAACTGTTTTTATTTTAATACATTATGTAATGGCCCGGCATGGCCAAGTGTGTTAAGGTGTTCGACTCGTAATCTGAAGGTCACGGGTTCGAATCCCGATCGCACCCAACATGCTCGCCCTTTCAGCCGTGGGGGCGTTACAATGTTACGGTCCATCCCACTATTCGTTGGTAAAAGAGTAGCCCAAGAGTTGGCGGTGGATGGTGATGACTAGCTGTCTTCCGTCTAGTTTTACATTGCTAAATTAGGGACGGCTAGCACAGATAGCCCTCGAGTAGCTTTGCGCGAAATTTTAAATAACTAATGTTATGTACTTTAGTGCTACCAGGTGAGTAAAGATTAAGTCCAAGTACTTGGGTTAGTGTAAGTTTACATAGAAGCTTACTAATAATTACTTAAGTTTCTTTCATTTTAATAGTTTGTACATTTGTCATTTCTTGTAGTTTTCTATTTTAAACAACAGCAGTAAATTCTGTCATAACTTTAGTCCCAGGTTGGTGTAGGTTTACTTTATTATCATGCAAATGAATTCGTCAGTTTCAGTAACAATTCTAAAAATCATTATTCTATTTTTTAATGCATCAGAATGAACTGGCAACAAAGAATCTTAAAAATAAATGAGAATTCCAATATATGTATCACGCGATTCACCAGTCACTAAGTTATACTATTTTCAAGGAATTCCAACTTTTACAGTTGTTTTTATTATTTTACCTTGTTTGTCTGCTGAATAATTCACATGTTACAGGTTATATATCAATATAGGTTTACTGTGGCAAGTAAAAGACAACTCCAAATATTGTACATATAATCAACAAATTCTGATATAACCGCAAATATTAACGAATATCGTAAAGAATGGATGAAGTGAAACATTAGGTTCTTCACTTTTAACGTCTGAACAATCATGCAACTCTTCGAGACAGTGTATAGTAAACACTTAAACATATATAATTATATTTCATAACTTTTTCAGACTTAATAATATTCCTCGTTGATGTTTGACTTTCACATGACTTGTTTTAGCACGAAATGTGTGACATAGTATCTCATGATAATGATATTTAAACCCCATTAATATCTGGTCTGATATTTCCAACATTAATTTGAAGTTGTTTTGATTATTGTGTTAAAAATTTATTATTTTTTAATAGTTTGCGAAACAAAAATCGATCTCCTGTTCTCTGGAGGATTTCTTTTTCTACTGCAATGCCTTAAACATGGTATGTACTAGTACCTGTTTTATTCAGTGCAACAGAAGTTTTGTGTACATAACTTACATACACAATACATCCGATACATAATGTTTCTATCCTAATGATTATATGCGTCATTGTGAGTTGGCTGAAATTCCCTGAAATTGTGTTAACCTAATTAAAGTTAGTTCAAAACTATACCCTAATATTGATCGTACTTGCATGTTCTTTGCGTCGTATTTTAATTATTTTATGACTGATCACGCTTAGGCTGGCAACAAAAAAGTTGATAACCGTGTTAGTAAAATGTGATTTTTGTTCATTTATATCTTTGCGTCTGTTTCGTGTTGGAGTTATCCGTATCTTTATTTATGATGGATAAAACTTTTGACAAATGCGCGTATAACTTGACGCCCCAAGCACAACGTACGTGTAAAAATGTAGATAATTTTTCTATCAAGCCCTACATTCTGGTGAACAGATTGTGAATGTTTTTTTTAATTGGAGACCATTCAGTAACGATGTTGAAGTGTTTCTAATGTAAACAATGATACACTAGCACAAGTCTAAAGACAGATTTCTATTTACTAAGAGTATAAACAGTTTTTTTTTTTTAATTTCGCCCAAAGCTACTCGAGGGCTATCTGCGCTAGTCATTTCTAATTTAGTAGTGTCAAACAAGAGGGAAGGCAGCTAGTTATCACCACCCACAGCCAACTCTTGGGCTACTCTTTTACTAACGAATAGTGGGATTACCGTCACATTATAACGTCCCCACCGCTGAAAAAGCGAGCATATTTTGATGTGACTGGGATTCAAACTTGCGACCCTCAAATTACGAGTCGAGTGCCTTAAACACCTGGCCATGCTTTCCATAAACAGTTATGTGTCATTAAAACCAAAGTTGTTTTAGTAATGCTCATTTTGCTAATTTTCCAATGGAGAGAGTATGTTTAGCATAAATAATAGAAACTAAATGCTCTAAATTGAAATATGAATTATTAAGTTGCTTTAAATTCAATAAAGGTAAGTGCTCTTCAAAGGTTATATTTCGTATTCTTGCCTCATCTTTCTGGAAACTTGCATTTAGTTTTAAATGAATTTAATAAACTCGAAGCTCAGTCTTGTAAATCGATTGACCTTTGTTTTCCTTGCTAGTATTTGCAAAGTTTCTCACTCCATTTATCACTTTTCATTTAAAAAAGAAAATGATAGGATGAAATGGAACATATCAATACTTTTCTAATTACTTCTTGTATATTATTTGAAACTATTTCATACTGTATATTTTTTTATTGTTATGATGATATTGTTTGCTTTGTTTTGTTTTAGCCAAAAACTACACAATAGGCTATTTGTGATCTGTCTGCAGGGAATCTAAACCCGGATCTTAACATTTTAATTATATAAACTTACCGCTGACTGAAAGTACATTGATATAGCATCATGTATGTTTAATTACTGCAATTCCATGACTTACTTAGACTTGATTTAAATTTTTGTGTATCAAATACAGTATTGAGTAATTAAATGTAACTTATATATTCATTTTACATTTCAGATATAAAATACATTAATACTGGTACCAGATGGTTGTTAAATTATTCATTAAGCAAAAACATCTTTATTATGTTTCTCTCTGTGTGTATGCACATATATACACATATTCTTTGTTCAAAGGCAAATTTGTGATAACTTAATTTGCTCCTATGTTACATTATAAGTTTAATTATAAAAATACTTTCAGTTCACCAGTTTAGTTTTGTAAGGCAATATTTCATCATTTTGTACAAATAAGTTTACTTTTCATCCAACCTAGAAACGTGGGATGCCTTACATGTAAAGAACGACCGTTTCTTTCCCATTCAATAACGATTTTTAGTTCTACAATAAAAATCGTCTAGGATATTGATCGTAAAGACTCCAGAGTTGAGATGGTTCGTAACAAGTTAGAGTAGTAACTGAACATTAACTTGACTCACATGTTTTATAAAACGTTTATATTCACCAGTTTATCAATAAAAACATTAAAAAGTTGGAAATTATTCATTCTATTCCTGAGAATTACGAGTTCTTGTATGAACCAGAGGAAAGAGCTGACATTTGAGACTGGTCGATACTTTTAAGATTTTGTACTAGACAACAGTAACAAAGAAAGTAATAAACATACAACAATGACTTATCTATAGTAATGTGAAATAAAGTAACAATAGTATTATTGCTTGTTGTTTGAATGTTGTAGTATACAAGGTGATTTATAATTATCAGATCACCAGGAAAAATGGAGGAAAAGTGGTGGAAGATGACATATGAATTACTAATGTCTATAAAAGAAACATTCATTTTAATTTATTCAAATAAAGATATTATCAAGTTTTATTTAAGCCTATAATGTCCTTCATGAATACAACTGAGCGATTAAAATATTTTCACTGATATTTTCTGTCTGTGAGGGGAATAATAAATATATCTCCAAATCATTTATAAATTTTAAAGGTAAATTCAGGAAGACAGACTGACGATACCCAACATCTAGTTTTATTTTAGTATAACAAGACCTAGTAATTAGTGTGCCTTGTTTGTGGATCCAATAGTTAATATTTGCGTCCCGTTAATGCAGAAACGCGTCTTGCACTTTGAGGCTCTTGATAATGTGTAAAACAACATTATTAGAGCCTCCCAGTGGCTCTACGGTAAGTGTCTGGGCTTATGATGCTAAAAATCTGGTTTTGATACCCGTAATAGGCATAGCACAGACAGCCTACTGTCTAGCTTTGCGCTTATCGACAAAACAAATAATAACACCAGAGATAGCTGTCAGTTTATTAGTCTAGCTTTCTTCCCTCTGGTCTGTAAGCTCAAAATTGAATACATCTTTCTTTGTAGTTTTGTGTGAATATTCTGAAACAAACAGTATAATAACATCAAACCTCTTACATAATAAACTCATGTTTGTAAAAAGAATTATAATTCTGATGAAATATATCCATCGTGTTTAGTTGTTTATAATACCTTTCCATGCAAATAAACAGTGGTATTAGTAATAGTATTTTCTTAGTGAAGAGTTGCACCATGGGATATCTGTTTTTTGTCCACTGTGGGGAACCAGTCTCTGGATTATAGAGGTGCAAGTTCGTAAAATTACTACTGACCCACTACCTATAATAAATTTTCCAGCAAAGTAATTTTGAGTATCGATGTGTTGATCAACAATAAATTTTGCTATGGAGCAGACTGTAATTTTATACGTTAAAAGCGCCGTCTAACCTTTTATTATTGAGAGTGATCTAATAAAGATAAATAGCCTTGTAGTTAAGGTGCTTGACTCTCAATTTGAGAGTCGGGGTTTGAAACCCCGTCATACCAAACATGCTCACACTTTCAACCATGGGGGTGTTATAATGTTTTGGATAATCCTACTATTCGTTGGTAAAAGTGTAACCCAAGAATTGGTGGTGAGTGGTATTGACAAACTACCTTCCATCCAGTCCATCACTGCTAAATTAGGAACGGCTAGTGCAGATATCTCTCGTATAGCTTCACAGAAAATTCAAACCAATAAGAAATAAAGATAAATTGAGTAGTTGGTGCAGACTCAGCTATTGCCAGCACTGAGTTTACTTGTATGCATTCTTCTGATTAAACAACGGTGTATTTCAAGTCTGAAAAATAATGTATTAGATTGTCCAGAAAAAATGAGCTGCGAAGTTTGATAAAGTATAATCCAGAGTTGTAAAACATGCTTTAATCAAATTAAACACTATTTGTTTTAATACCCTTTTGCCAATGTGTAACGATGCTGTTTATGTCTCTGCTTTAGAAATCAGAGTTTCTATGGTCAATGAACTCCCTGAAAACTTCCGCAGCTGCCTGGTTTTTAAAGCGTTTATTGTTCAAAAAGTTGTCAAAGTGCTTGAAAAAAATTGAAAATCTGCAGAGGAAAGGTCTGGGGGATAAAATGGATGAGGCAGAATCTCGATTCCTAATTCGTTCAATTTTTGGAGCTTCATCCTTGACAGGTCTCATAACGCCGAGTTTGTTGATCTTCAATCAGCTCATGCGGAACCCACTTATCCAGTTTGTTCGTCTTTCAATCGCACTCAGGTGGGTGGATATATATAATTTGCTTGTGCCAAGCTTTTATGCCAGCTCACGTACTTTTGTGCAAGGGACTGTCTCAACCGCTTCCCTTAATGTGTTTTCATCTAAGAATGGCTTCCTTCCATTACCTTTGTAATCTTCAAGACTTTCAAATCCATGTCGAAACATTTGGAACCAACACTGAACTGTACGTTTAGTAACATAATTATGGCCGAATGCCAGGTTGATATTCTACGTACTATCGGTAGCTTTTCGTCTAAGTTTGAAGACAAAAGTCTTTCTTGTCCATGCTGCTATGGGGGTTGCGAAACTTACTCTGAGTAGTGTTGAAACAGCAGACAATTAAGACACCTTGTAAGCGACAAACGTTGGATTAAACCAACCAACTAACGATAATTTACTCAATATTCAGCTTCTAAGTGTGAGAGTTCCGACATTTATTTCTGGACAACCTAATATAAATCGTACAGTACAAAAGCGATCATACAGCGATAAGCATAAACATGTATAGAAATCGTAGATAAGATTTCGATTCATCAGTGTGTTGATACCAGTGCATGCTTACCTATTGAAAAACAAAGTGTTTCTAACTCATTTTACGATGAATTTGTTTTGCTTTTCCTTAGAATCTGGTTTAAATTCATTTGAAATTTCTCTAAAGTCATGCGAGGGCTCTCTGCGTTAGCCGTCCCTAAGTTAGCAGAGAAAAGCCAGAGAGAAGGCAATTAGTGATACCCACCCACCGCCAACTCTTGAGCTTCTCTATTACCAACGGATATTAAGGTTGACCGTCACATTATAACGCTCCTAAGCCTAAAAAGATGATCGTGTTCGGTGTGACTGGGAGTCAAAAACCCTAACCATCTGGTCATGCCGGGCCCTAGGGCACTTGGAAACAAGGATTGGGTTTTTACATTGATAAGCGAAATAATTATTTACCGAAACTTTGACAAGTTAAGAATGAAAACATCTAAAATTAATTGAACTCGACGTTTCTTCAACCACGTGACATTTTCATAAATTATTAAAACTGGAGATTTTATGGGCATTTCTTTTGTTCCTTAATTCTGGTAAAAATAAATTTAAAATAAAACATATGCAAATGTAAGAGTAAATATGTGCATTTCTGTTAGGAGGAGCCATTAAAATAAAACTGTTGGTATTATTTCATTGAGAATTAACAGTGAAGAAAAATATGGTGTAAATAATCTAGAACTTATCAGTTATTAAAATAATATTTGAGATAAATGGTTGAGAATCGATCATTTTCAAACTAGTACAACCTTATTTGTTATAAATATATCTTAATTAAAATTGTTAATAAATACAATTATCATAATTCCTATTATAAAAAATATGACAAAGGACCGTAGTCTCATGAAGAAAGGTCGTAAAATAGTTAATACTGATGAAGTGATAAAGTGTAGAATCATATAGATTTATAACTTTACATAACGTAGTGGCCGGGCATGGCCAGATGATTAAGGCACTCGGTTCGTAACCTGAGTCTCTGTCACACCAAACATTCTCGCCCTTTCAGCCTTGGGGACGTTGTAATCTTACGGTCTGTCCCATTATTCGTTGGTAAAAGAGTAGCTCAAGAGTTGGCGGTGGGTAGTGATGACTAGCTGTCTTCCTTCTAGTCTTACACTGCTAAATTAGAGACGGCTAGCGCAGATAGCCCTCGAGTAGCTTTGCGCGAAATTCAAACCAAACCAAACCACAAAGTATTATCATCAGTTCGAAAACAGAAAATGTCCCATGATATTCGGTTGCCTAAAGAGCATTGTTGTTCTGCTTTCAGTCGTTCTCTGCTGGGACAGCGGTAAGTCTCCGAATTTACCTCATTAAAATCAGGGGTTCGATTTCCCCTCGGTGGTCACAGCAGCTAGCCCGATGTGGCTTTGCTATTAGAAAAATACAAACACACGCTTTCAGCTAATAACTGAAAACCGAAATTCCTATGTGGAATAATTGCTAAATAAACCACAAATAACTGAAACAATTTGTATTAGAACCCTGTTTGAAGTCCCTGCTCTACATAGATAAAGCTTATTGTCTGTAAAAGTGCAATAAGATTCACTGAATATCGATCAAGTTTTTTTTTAATAATTTGATGGTTGAATTTATGGTCATAACAGACTAAAATATTCATTTTAAGCAACAACGAAAAATGAACTTTATAAACGTTGCACCACTGGTAAAATCAAATGTTAATGCTAGTGGTATTAAAGTAAAAATTCATGCATATTAATAAAATATCAAATATTAGTATGTATATATATATATATATGTTATATAGGACAATTTTGTTTTTCAACAGAATAACCAATTCTGGCATAAACGCAAGAAACTATAAGTTAAAATCTTAATGAAATCATGAGAAATATACGTGAAAAGATACAAATGACTTATAACTATCATATGGCTGAATGTGGACCAGTAGACAGTTGCTGAATGGGGAATCGAGGCTCTATACCTTTCGCCATATTACTGCAAAATCTTATTCTGCGCTATTGGGCCGTAGGTGTGTTATAAGACTGAAGATAAAATCCAAATATTTGATATAAGAATCCATGCGTTAGCAGTAGGTTGTGTTGATTAACTTCTTTCTAGTCTCTCACCTAAAAATTAGGGACCACTCGAGCAACTAGCCCTCTAAATTCAACAAGCAGCATATATATTATAACATTTATAGAAAAGGAAGCAGGTGATTAAACTAATGTTTTGTAAACTATATCAATCATTCTTGGTAAATGTAATATAAAATAAAATATTCTGTGAATAGTTTCATTGATTGTTTGTTATTAAGCACGGAGTTTGTAGCGATGTGAATCCGTAGACATATAGCTGTGCTACCGGTTGGCATCCTGTGAATATAAATTGTTACTTGTACGACTTACTCAAACACGTAAAATACAATTATCGTTAATAAATAACTACATTAAAATTGTGCATTCAGGGATGTTCTTCACCTGTTTACATAAGTGATTTTGTTTTAGTTGCTAACAGTTTCGTGCAAACATGAAATACAGCTAGTACGCATCACTAACCTATATTTTTAAGCAGGAGATACTGAGTACTATCGTTTATTGATAATGTAAGTATTATTTTCTAATAGGGTTTATTTCGGAATAAAAATAGCAAAAGCGTGAACCAAATACGACGTCATGCATACGTTTTTTATCCAGCACTGTATCTCGGTGACATGTCCTTAGCTCAATTAGCACATTATTATTTTTATATGTTTATGTGTGGAAATTTTCATCAGTGATTTTGCAACAACAAAATTGTAATTATTTCTGTAGCTGTTATTTCTAACTGAAGGCTAATAATAACAATATTTTTCCCTCAAAACCGTTATAAGTGGTCTGCTTATGATGAAGCCAGGATTTTAACTTGGAGAGTACCTGAGGAGGCGAGTGACAGAAGCACAGAAGGTTTATTTGTTTTTGAATTTAGCGTAAAGCTGCATGACGGCTATCTGCGCTAGCTGTCCCTAATTTTGCACTGTAAAACTAGAGGAAAGGTAGCTAGTTATCACCACCCATCGTTAACTCTTGGGCTACTCTTTTATTGACTAATAATTTAATTGACTGTCCAACCAAAACAACACCACGGCTGAAAGGGTGAGCATATTTAGTGTGATGGGAATTCAAACCTATGACCCTCAGATTATGAGTCGAGCGCCCTAAACATCTGGCCATGCCGGGACGGCGCGGTAAGGGTTGGGTACGAGTCGGGAGAAACGCTGGAACCTTAACCTTGGGGTGAAGTTGAAACAGCCAACGCATCTTACAAATTAGAAAATATCTAAAACACGACAGAAAACAATAAAGTTTCATTGATCTAAGTTCTGAAAGTATTCACAAAATGAGATAAACTATACGTACAGTAATTTCACGCCCAACCAATCACAGCATTCTGTCGTAAAATCAAATACACTGTACCTAAGCATTTTAAAAGAGTCTAAAATTGATTTTAGGGATAAATGACATATAGCTACAATTTTGTAGTGATTTTAGTCTTTGTTTCTGTAAAATCTTACGAAACCCATTTGAGTCTATCACTGCCCACGCAAGTGTTTTTACAAGAAGTGCTGTCATAACAGTACAAAACACTCTTGATGACGAGAAACCCACTTGAAATAAAAATGTATCTCAGAGAAGAACGTTTCGCCCTTCCTAGGTTCTCTGCTTTATTAATAAAAGTGTTAATACCCATACCAGCCATTCTGAGTATGACACATTCATACAAATAATAATAGTTTCATGGTTTTCCCAATTTATTAAAACTCGGTTTTAGTTTGTGCATTCCTAAGATTCCATTGGTGTTAAGATACCATTCGTTTTGGTTATAGAGGTGTCGTTAAATTATTATAGATGGGTCTGTGTTTAACATAAAAGACCGGTTTTCTACGAAGGATTTGGGGGTAACGTTAGAAAATCGCAAACTATTTTTTTAATCAAAATCCCAATAAATCTATAAAGTTTTATCATTGTTACTCCCATGAATGAACCATTAAGGATGTCGTAAACACTTCCATTCTGATCTTCAAAATCACTACTGTTTCCGAAAGCTATTATTAGTATCACAGCACTCTATAGCTTTCCTCGTAACTTAGTTTGTTTGTTTTTTATTATTATAGTAAAGCCACAGCGGTCTATCTGCTGAGTCCACCGAGGGAAAACGAACCCTATTTTTAGCCTTGTAAATCCATAGACTTACCATTGTACCAGCAGGGTACTTCTAATTTGTTCAAAAATGTAACATGTCAGCAAAGAGATTCAAAACTGATGTGTTAAGTACTGTAATATCACAAAGTATATGGCTATATGATTAATCATGTAAAGTGTTACAGTGTGTGTGTTTTTATATTTTTATTTATGCATAAGCCACATCGGACTATTTGTTGCGTCCAGCGAGGGGAATTGAGCACCTGATTGGAACATTGTAAACCCGAAAAATTTACGCTGTCCCACTAGAGGGCAAATTTTAAAGATCAAATATGACAATGTACAGCTTTGGCATGATCTCTTACCGACGTACCACATAAAACACTATTAAATATTAAAATAATAAATAGAATGGTACTAAGCGGAAAATTGGCTGGACATGATGACAGCCAAAAGTCATTTAACCGACTAGTTCTCTTAGTGAGCAAAAGGCTTTTTGTATAGTGACTCGTACACGCAGAAAACATACCTTAAATGCCATTTTTGTACATAGCTGATGTGAAATACACACCGTAGTAATTAAACAGAAAACTGGAAAACAATTTTTAACTACTTTATGACGAGAATTAGGCCTATCGATTTTATTGGTTTGTCCTTCTTTAGTCGTTTAACAAGGTTTTGTTTGTTTAGAATTAAGCACAAAGATACATAATGGGCTATCTTTATCGAAACTCGCTGTCAGCAGTGTGAGTCCGCAGATATACTGTTGTGCCACTGGTCAGCCGTTTGACAAAGTAAAGACAGTTATATAATCAGTAGCGTCTGTTGTACATAACGTTTCGTTTATAATTACGTTGGTGAATGTGTAATTATTCGAAATATTTTGAAAGAATTGTTTGCATTATCAGACTAAAGGAGGGTGAGTATTCGAGAAAAACAAGAGGGAATCCTCAACAGCCACGGCACCTTAAATATTTTAGGCAGGATTAGAGTAAATTAATTTATGAAACCTTTGTTTCCATTTTTATTAATTATATTCTTGCGTGTCAACAATACGAAGCAGGAAGCGCATACACCCGATTCGATTTTATTACTCATAGGATCTTTATTAGCCTACTTTTAAATTGAAATTCTTTTAGGCAGGATTAGAGTATATTAACTTACGAGACCTATGGTATGATCAAATACATCGATTAAAAGAATTTGACTTTCTGAGTTTAAAACTGTAATTATATATCAAATCGGCTAAGAGATGACGGAGTTACGAGCTAAAAATTTGTACTTGAGGGAAAAAAAGGAACTCAAATCCGTTATATGAGCCGCTATGTTGAGGCTAAAATCATACTAATGAAAAACAAAATGTTACTCTTAAGTAAAAGATAAGAAAAACCAAAGCGATATGCTGTTATTAAACATTTTCAGTTTGCCCACTAACAAGTTGATCCAATAATTTTGACATAGTTGTTAACCTAAGTGGCTTACTTTGAACTTCTACAACGTGGTCCTCATTCATAAACATGTGTATAAAAAGAAACAAACAAGACAATAAGTAGTCAGTAAGAATTACGCCTGTTAACCCTGTTTTACAGATAATATAGATTTTCTTACATGTTGCGTGGTCATGTCTGTGTAGACCACCCGTGTGTTGATATATTATCTCGATTTAGCTGACTTTTAGCTTTCTTCTTACCATTTTCAATAGAAACTATTTCCCTTGCTTTATCATCATAAGACATGCCTACGGTCTCTCTAGCTTTCTCTACTTTCAGTGGTTGAAAGCAAATGCATACAAAAATATCTAAGAAAGAGTACGTTTCGGACGTGATCAGCTTGTGCGCTTGTGAAAACAAGAAGTGTGAAAGAACGCTGAAGAAGTTAAAAGGATTTACGATATCGTGAAGAACAGTTAAGTTCCATCTTTTTGCAGATCCAGATTTGTATGTTTTAATGCTAGTGACTTTGAGAAAGGTGCTATGTAAGTTTTTTAACTATTACATGTTATAGACTGTTAGCATGAATATTAATGCTTAGCATTTTATATTTTGTATAATAATTTACAAATATTTTCTCGTTGATAATTAGAAGACTTGAAGTTTAAAGGTGGACACTGTTAGGTATTATAATTTATTATGTTATGTGCTACGATTTCAAATAGAAGGAAATTAAAACTAAAATTTAAAAGATAGTTTAATGTGAATAAATTAATTTAAATAATGTATCAAATGTATGATATTTTTCAACAAGATTGATACACACAATTTTCTTTCTTAACACAAGTATATTTTAATATACACTCTTGTGCAAATAAATTGAAACAAGACGGAAAATTACGAATTTTTCAATTTTTTGCGTTTTATTTCTGAGAATCCAAAATTACTCACAAATTAACAAATGATATGACCGCCTTTATTTTTCAGAAGATCATTAATCCGCTTTGGGATCGAGTCCACAAGTTGACTGCAATCTTTACTAATTTTTGGATCGCGGTACCACACCTCAATTATGGTCTCAATCAGCTTATCTTTCGTAGTACAGTCTTTTCCCTGAAGTCTTTCTTTACAAATCGCCCAAAGATTTTCAATAGGATTTAAGTCCGGAGAGTTTCCAGACCAGTTCAGCACCTTTATTCGCGTTGTAGTAATAAAATTCTTCACAAGTTTCGATGTGTGACACGGAGCCAAATCTTGCTGAAAAATGCCAGATCCATCTGGAAATCTCTTTTTCAATTCTGGAACGTCTCTTCTCTGCAAAAATTCGATGTACTGTGGTCCTCGCATCATACCCTCTACGATATGTAAGCCTCCGACGCCATAGTAGCTGAAAAAGCCACAAAACATCTTCTTCAAGGGATGTTTTACGAACTGATTGATGTGAGATTCTCGAAGTTTCTCACCTGGAGATCTGCAAACATGCAGACTTGTTTTACTCTGTACGAAGAAATGAGTCTCGTCACTGAGTGACACCTTCCTCCATTGTTCTTGCGTCCAGTTCTTGTATTTCAGACCCCATTGATACCGTTTTTCTTCATTGAGTTGGTAAGAAGTTGTTATTTGACTGGTCTCCTTTCCATTCTAACGCAATTTCGAATGACGTAATATACCTCAAAATTTCGTCATATATTCCAAAAATAGATTGACCGTACTGCAAAACACAACTAATGACGCCGTCTGTGTGAAAAAAAATGACTATTAAATGAAATCAGCGGGTCCAATGAACCTACACCGGCCGCCATGCTGAAAATATTGTAAAATAACAATTTGTTTCAATTAATTTGCACAAGGGTGTACAAACAAGAATACAATTTATGATAACGGTTATTACAAAGAATGATTTGTATACAAAATTTTTACAAACTTACAAACAAACAATATTAAGTTTTCTATTTGCTCTAGAACTGAACATTTTATCGACAGTTCACGATGAGCAAATGTATTCAATGTTAATACACAGACACACTTCATTTGGTGGGAAACCAGCTAACTTTATTATACGTGAGTTTTTATCCGAAGAATATATATAATATCTTCCTTGAAATACTAACATCCTGAGTTAATTCACTGAAGTTAAGCGGTTTGTCATGTTTGAAATCTATAAGCATTCCTAGTTAAATATCTTTCGTTTTCTTATTAATAAGCATTAATCACAGTTATATCTTCCGAAGTTTACAGTATATTAACTGTAACGAGCCAACAATATACAACAGTCTCTTTGCGTTGAATTGGTCACCTTTAATAAGCTTCAGAGGAGATTTTCTAGAAATTTCGGCTGAAGTAACAATACTGGTATACACTTTTTTTATCCTTACCCTCAAGAATCTTCTACAAATTTGGTAAAAAGGCGCAGCCAGGCATGACCAGGTGGGTAAGACACTCGACTCGTATTCTGAGGATCGCGGGTTCGAATCCCTGTCATACCAAACATGCTCGCCCTTTCAGCCATGGGGATTTTATAATGTGACGGTCAATCCCACTAGTCGCTGTTAAAAGAGTAGCCCAAGAATTACCGGTGGATGGTGATGAGTAGCTTCCTTCTCTCTAGTCTCACACTGCTAAATTAGGGACAGCTAGCGCAGATAGCCCTCGTGTAGTTTTGCGCGAATTTCCAAACAAACCAAACCAAATAAACCAAGTAAATAGGCAATAATTTCAGAATTTACATATAAGTTACATGTATTTCTAAACGTAATTAACTAAAACAAACATTTATATAAAAATAAGTTCGTTAATAAATCCATCACATTATGGTTTTTGTCTTTAAAACCAGAGTATAAACACAATTATGTCAAGCAAATACGTTGTTTTTGAATTCATAAGTGAAATACAAATTAAAATATTCAAGTAAAACATTACCCGCCACAGATTGTTCAAGATGAAGTTTACATCATTTTAAAACACTTCTTAATGTCGTTGTTTTACAGTTTTCAAACAAACTAAACTAGGACTATCTGCACCAACCGTCGTCAATTTAAACAGATAACTTTGAAGAAATATAATCAACAGAGCCCATCGGCATCTCGTGGAATACGTGTGTCTGACCAAATTCAGAAATCAAGAACGTTATATTAAAACGATTTTGCAGCCTCCTTACATTGCTACAGTCTAGGTCCTCACGTCTGGTCATCCTTTATCTGGCAACAATCCGTCTGCACAATCGCCGTACTGAGTGGGTTTTAGTGTAGAAGTCTTCATCGTAAGATTGGGAGGTTCAAAGCATATCACTACACTCTGTTAGATTCCATATCTTTTGAAACAACGGTTCCAATGGTCTGATCATGCAGAAATCTGCAGACGCTGTGTCCGACGAATAGACCAATATGTATTTGAATGTAAAAGTATGAATATTCATTTCATTCTTCAGTCGCTTGAGGTATGCCATGGTTGAATGGATATGCTGTGTTACTTTGTGCAAACATGACAGATGTTGCTTTTTCAGACTGTGGTATTTTTGTTATGTTTCACAGTGTTGCCTGAGGCATGAAGAAGGCTTTCTACTTGAATTTTATGTTCGAGAATCCTCGAAAGACGCTGCACTTTGTTCATCATGACAGGAATACAAGTGTATTCTTAATGGTGTCCAAAGTTGATTCACACTTTTTTGTTTTCTGATATCATGAGAATTTTCATCTGAACAAATACTTACGAACTGAATGTATGAATATTTTGTGTTAAACACATTTTTCAAAAGCTATCAATTTTTTTTGATATATCACTCACACAACGCCAAAAATCACAAAATTTAATTGTGATGCATGTCGATTTACTGTGACTTTATATCAGCTGTGCTTTTCACGTGAATTACTGATTCCAAAATTCAGAATCGTTTAAACATAGCGTACTCAACCCTCATAGTGTTTATTTAACAGTCATTTTTATAGTGTACCCACTTCCCAGACGTCCAGAACATGTTTTTTTGGAGCATAAGACGCGAACTACTAACTCTGGTACGGCCCGGCTTGGCCAAGCGTGTTAAGGCGTGCGACTCGTAATCTGAGGGTCGCGGGTTCGCATCCCCGTCGCGCCAAACATGCTCGCCCTTTCAGCCGTGAGGGCGTTATGTGACGGTCAATCCTACTATTGGTTGGTAAAAGAGTAGCCCAAGAGTTGGCGGTGGGTGGTGATGACTAGCTGCCTTCCCTCTAATCTTACACTGCTAAATTAGGGACGGCTAGCACAGATAGCCCTCGAGTAGCTTTGTGCGAAATTAAAAAAAAACAACTAACCCTGGTTACATAGTCTGGACATAGAGGACATGTAACCTCTATCCCAACTCCATGCTTAAAAACTCTCTAATCGCTTAGAATCTATGAAAAAAAAACACAATTCACTTTTTTCAAACTAACTAATTATTTCTTGTTGTTTTTTTAATATAAAACCAATTTGATTTGAAAATCATGTCTTATTTGCTTAAAATAATTCACATGTTTATTATGCTTAGGTACTGAATTTAACACGATGAATGTTTTTTGTTTCTTCAAGGAATTAATCTTTAATAACTGATATCCGTTTGTTTATGTCTAACTTGAAAGAATTTTCATGTCATACTTTTTAAAGATTAGCATCCATAATTAAAGAAGATTATACGGTACATCGCCTAAAGTGTATTGGTAAAAATTGAAGTTTTGAATAACACTGTTCCAACGTTCAACATTTGAGTGCTCCAAAAGACTAGCCCCCTAGTGGCACAGCAGTATGTCTGCTGACTCACACAACTTCAAATCGGGTTTCCCGATTGGCGGAGTACAGATAGCCAGTTGTGTAGCTAACACAACTAAACAGTCAGCCAAGTGAATAATTTGTTGAATTTTGCGCAAAGCTACGCCACGGCTGTCTGGGTTGACTGTCACTGAGTTAAAAATAATAGACTGGAGGGAAGGCACCTCTTCAAAATCACCCACCTCAAATTCTTGAGCTACTTTAATCTAATAGTGGGATTAACTATAGTACTTGCCACAACTGAAAGGTCGAGCAAGATCGGTAATGAAATCTGAACCTGCATTCTGTAGATTGCGAGTGAAGCGCCCTCACCACCAGGCTGTGCTAGTGAATAATGTAAATAACTTTATATATATATATATCTTCTTGCTGTTCGATGAGTCCCATGATAATACTTCTGTAGGCATTAACGTAACTACTGCTGCATGTCAAATGTTTAAAAGTGAAAATCATAAAATTATCCAATATGATGCGATATGTGAACCCATTGGTTGTTAATAGTATAAATACAAGTCGGGATTTGATTAGTTAGAGCTTTTGATTTTAAAATAATCTAGATTGAATTATACGTTCAACACAAAACAAATTAAGTGTTATCAGAGCGCTCATTATGATGCAACATATCATCTATTACTAAACTAATATTTATTTGTTGTCCCATCAAAACATTAGTGAGTTCCTTCTGGAAAAGTAACACAGTTTATCAGCCTTATAAGGAACTTGAAAAGTTCTGTTGTCTGAACAAAGATATTTTAAAATTGTAAATATCAATACATTAAATAAATAAAGAAGATGAAGAAAGTGTCGTCTCTCCTTGATTCTCTTCTCATTATCGTTATATTTTCTCTAATCACCAAGCGTGTAACTCTTTTTTTTTTTTGGAATTTCGCACAAAGCTACTCGAGGGCTATCTGTGCTAGCCGTCCCTAATTTAGCAGTGTAAGACTAGAGGGAAGGCAGCTAGTCATCACCACCCACCGCCAACTCTTGGGCTACTCTTTTACCAACGAATAGTGGGATTGACCGTCACATTATATGCCCCCCGGCTGGGAGGGCGAGCATGTTTAGCGCGACGGGGGCGCGAACCCGCGAATTACGAGTCGCACGCCTTACGCGCTTGGCCATGCTAGGCCAAGCGTGTAAGAGATGGTGTTTTTCTTACACGTGGTTGTATTCACAACATTGATGATGCAACTCTTATACTAATGTTCCCTAAATCGTAATTCTAGCAAAATTAAATTCAACTATAATGTAATGAACTACGTGAACATCAAAGTCAATAACGATAGGGTTAGTCTAATTTATTGTAATTTGAACAGTTTAAAGACAAAATGATTATGTTAAAAAATTACTAAATAAATAGTTGTTTTTTAAAGAGAACTTAGAACTGTTGGAGTCTCATTTAAGTCGAAAGTTTAAAACGACTTGTATCCATTTCTTTTTACTAAAGCGGTGCTGAAAGTTTCTACCATGTTTGATATTTTTGTTCAACACGATCAAATTACTATTTAACGTTTAGTGGCCAATTTATTTCTAAAAGTTGTAAGTAATGAAAACATATAACAATTCAATAATTAAATACATAAGAAAAAAAGTGCATGCCATTTCAAAAGGTAATATGGGAATTCGTCAAATTTTATATAGATAATCAAACTCTAACGATTTTCTGGTAGAAAATTTGTAGTTCACCTTCCCCTAAAGAAAAACACGTGTTAAAAATCAAAACGGGCCAGGCATCGCCAGGTGGTTAAGGCACTCGACTCATGATCTGAGGGTTCCGGGTTCAAATCCCTGTCACACCAAACATGCTTGCCCTTTTCAGCCATGTGGGAGTTATAATGTGACGGTCAATTCCACTATTCGTTGGTAAAAGAGTAGCCCAAGAATTGACGGTGGATGGTGATGAATATCTGCTTTCCATCTAGCCTTACACTGCTAAATTAGGGACGGCTAGCGCAGATAACCCTCGTGTAGCTTTGCGCGAAATTCAAAAAACAAACAAAGAAGAATCAAAACGTCAGCCAAACAAACTGGAACCCATGAGTAACGATTTAATTTATGTTTAATAACAAAGGACTTTGGTGTGTATATTTTATAAATAAAAGTATAGAGCACAGATTATACAAGCATTTCTATTATTAGCATTTCAGTTTTACCTTGAAGTATCATCATATATAGGTATTATAATCACAAGAATCATGGGTTCGGTTCCTCTCGGTGGACTCAGCAGATAGCCCAATGTGGTTTTGTTATAAAACACACACAGTCACACTTGCTATTCTCAACATGGCCTAGCGCGTGCGTAATCTGAGGGTCGCGGGTTCGCGCCCGAGTCGCGCCAAACATGCTCGCCCTCCCAGCCGTGGGGGCGTTATAAAGTGACGGTTAATCCCACTTTTGGTTGGTAAAAGAGTAGCCCAAGAGTTGGCGGTGGGTGGTGATGACTAGCTGTCTTCCCTCTAGTCTTACACTGCTAAATTAGGGACGGCTAGCACAGATAGCCCTCGAGTAGCTTTGTGCGAAATTCCAAAACAAACAAAGCTATTCTCAAAAATATAATCTATACATTAAAATTATCTTAATGTGTGTGTGTGTTGTTTTTTTTAATAGCAAAGCCACAACGGTTATCTCCCGTGTCCACCGAGGGGAATCTTACCCCTGATTTTAGTGTTGTATATCCGTAGACTTATCGCTGTACCAGCAGGAAAAACAAGGGCTACTCGGAAAAAAAATAGCGTTTCACTTAAATAATTAAATTTTATTTCGTTATAAATAGAAATCATACATTTTTGATTAACTACTTTTAGAACCCACTAGACAATCGCCCCAAATTATATTTATAAGATATTCACTAAAGACGTTCTATAGACACAAAAAAACTTAAATTGCAACAATAGCTTAACCTGCTTCCAAAGTTTCTGTTTCTAAAGAATTATAAACTAAATTAAAAACAAATAAAGGTTTCGTCTTCTTTTGTCCAATATATCACAGACAGTCATTTATGTTGGTTTTTGCTTAATTACAAACAAACAAACTTGTCAAATAGGGATCTTTATATGCAGGCTCCTACTGTTTTAAATGCTCCATCTAGCTGTATGTATTGTACAACATTTGTTCCTTCCGGTTTGTTCTTCTCTGATTTTTATAAAGATTTGTTTTGAGTAATTTTACTCTTGCGTGTACAATATTTTACCAAGGTATTCTATAGCTTTGTGCTTAAAAACAAAACATGTTCTTCCGAACTAAAATTGAAACTTTGTGTTCGACTAATATATACATTACTATTTTAAATAAAATCCCTATATTATAAAGCTTCATATAAAAATGATGAGTAATGTTACATTGAGGACAGTGGTATGAAACTCCCCATTAGAATCAATGAACTTCATTCATCGTTTTCATACTGATTTCAACATAAAATATACACTTTTAAATGTTTAATAAACTTATTTAGTATAAAATGTTATTACATATAGTACAACAGAGTAATGTTTATTTTCTCTTGGTTTCTTTCTTTCATGTTAGGCCTAAGTTAATTCAACGAACTGATACAAGTTTCGTTTTTCCGTCTCTGCAACCTTGTAGTATTTATAAATATTAGATCAGTGTTCGCCATAACACTTTGTTTGGATTTCTATTTTTGATTGGAGGAGACTGATAACACGCCCTATTATTGACAATGGTAATGGTAATAATGATTGGTTAAAGTGTATTACATAAATAGTAAACCTATGTCATGTGCAATGTCCGTACGCGTCATGTTTGTGACGCTTCAGTGAATATTGTGGCATGCATATATATTTGGTATTTTGAGCCCTTGCATAACCAGATCAGAATTCCATGTATTAAACCACAGTCATTCCCAGTTTAGAATTACCGATTTAGAATTAGGACAACCAAGAGCAGTAGCAAGACCACACGTAATCAAAACGCTTGTACACCCACTCGTATAAAATTTAATATGTTGATTTTAAGCTCTTTTATTTCAAGTTAAAGAGGACGCTTTTTTATATTTACGAATCTATTGCTTTAGGGTTACATTCACTATTAAACTCAGAAAGTTGTACTGTTTAACAATGAGAATTGCTATTTTTACCAGATTGAAATGTTTGTTTTTACAGGTGTAAGCACATATATACACTTTTATAATTCCGTAACACAAATGTAAAGACTTAAATATATTGTAGACGCTTACATTTCTTTCCAGATGATCCATAAACTCATTGAAATGGTACTTTCTTTGGTGCAATACTTACATTTATTTATGTAACTAATAAGCAGAAACTACTGTGACTATTATATAATTTGCCAATGTTTTCTTTATTGTGGAGAAAATTACAAACAATTGTATTATTCAGTTTGCAACTCCTACAGATGTTAGGATCGTGTCCGTAATTTCAGTAAATCCCCGAATACAATACGCTGTTAAGAATAAAGTAAAGCTGTCAACTAAAGTTAACATATACTGTAACTAATGAATGTTTATGACTTTTTCTCTTCTGCTTTTGTTGTTCAAGGTTCGCTCCCGAGTGATTCTAGCCGAAAGACAATAAAAAAAAAAAAAACTGTGGTAGTCTCAGTTTTGTAATATCAAATATAAAGAAAGATATACAGATAACATTTTTCACTTGAGAGTGTCCTGCTACATAAGATAATGTATTATTATCTTCTTGGTATTTTGCTACCCAAGACAATGCTTGTTAACTTGTACGTTGTTATCACTCTTTTTACATGTTCTTTTGTCCATAGGGACAAACAGAGGGATAGATAAACATGCCTCAAAGACATCCCAGAGAGCTCAGTTGAAGATTTTCATTATGAGTATGTACTAAGCCCTCTAAACCTAATGGTTGTGAATTGAGAATGCTGCAAGACAATTATTAATGAATCTTACTTAGTCAACGTTTACACGCTTAGGAAAACAAGTGTCACTACAGTAAAAAAACAAAACAGAAAGATATATATGCTGTGTGTTGTTATTCACGTGATTACTTAGGGTTTTAGAAATGATATATGCTAAAACTGTTCAAAAAGAAAACCTTATTAACGCATTTAATTACATCGAGTTGTTCATGATAGCAATTTACGAGCGAAGTTTATTTAAAATGATGATCATACAAAGGAAAAATCCCTACCATAATTCGAGTATTATATTAGCCTTAAGAAGTGAATTTAGATTACTATAAAACTAATGTTAAAATACGATTAATGTAAGAATTTTACACACCTGAATATATTTGTAAACTTAAAGATTATTCTATTTGCAACAATATTTATGCTAGAAACTCAAAAATAGGCTTTATTTCGCTAAAGTTTATACTGCAACTTTTTAGGTAATGTTGCTTCATTAAAGAAAGGTCTTGATAAAACTTAAGAAATGGGTTTAATTCAAACAAAGTTTATTGTTAAAGTAAGTCTTCCTAAACGATTAGGCTCGGCATGGCCAGGTGGTTAAGGCACTCGACTCGTAATCTGAAGGTCGTGGGTTCGAATTCCCGTCACACCAAACATGCTCCCTCTTTCAGCCGTGGGGGCGTTAGAATGTTACGGTCAATCCCACTATTCGTTGGTGAGAGTAGCTCAAGAGTTGGTGGTGATGACTAGCTGTCTTCCCTCTAGTCTTACGCTGTTATACTAGGGAAAGCTAGCGCATATAGCCCTCGCGTAGATTTGCGCGAAACTCAAAACAAACCATAAACGATTCCCATTATTTGTTGTGATTCATAGCATAATGTCAATCAATAAACATTTACAAGTGACTTAAATTAATTTTATGTTATGAATTAAAACAATTAGTTTTTTTTTCAATTTTGTGCAAAGTAACTCGAGTGCTATCTGTGCTAGTTGTACCTATTTTAGCAGTGATAAACAAAAGATAATACAGCTAATCAGCATCACTCACCATCAACTCTTGAGTAACTGTCGTACCAATGAATAGTGGGATTGGTTGAACTATAATGACGCCCTTACGCTTGAAAGAGCAATTAGATTCGGTGAAAGGGGTTCGAACTGGAATTAGATATTTTATGAAAAGGTTTTATTTTGGTAGAAGATCCAACTGACTATTATATAGACAAAAGTTTAAAATAAAGTTTGACAAAATTATTTCTTAGCTTTACATGATCGTACGTATTAAAACTGTATAGTTCGATAATAATTTCAACTGTAGTGTTTGTAATTTCACAATTGCTTAAATTTCATCTTTTAAAAGCCCTTTTTTATATGCTATATCAGTAGCGTCGTGTGAATTAACTGAATAATACAGATGTATAAATGCATTCTAGCATGTATATAGAATTTCTTGAAGGTTCATAGATATAGAATAAAGTATACAGAATACACAAGCTCAGTACATGATAGAAATGAATACAAACCCTATTATCCGAGTGCTTTCCAAAGTGGACTGTTCTTCTTTGAGGTGGAATTGGCAAGAAAAATACGTTATATTAAAAAATATATATATACATGCAAGCCAGTAAGTCCTATAACAACCACAGTCAATATAAAATCACGGTGAGAGCTATCTGTAGGAACTGCATTTTGATATTTTCCGGCTTTATGTAAGTTGTCTGATGCCATCGGAAATCGATCTATTTTTTTGGGGAAAGGTGTGTAACAGCATACTTCACTGCAAAATATTCGTGCATCCAGATCATATGAATGTGTTTAGATCGAGGATTAAAAGTTTCTAAGATGTGAAAATCCCTTGTACTTAATGGCATAAGAAAATAAAGGAATAAGTATCAACTTGAGGCACAAAGCTACTCAAAGGGCTGTCTAATGCTCTGTCTACCTCAGTATGGAAACCATATTTTTAGCATTATGAGACTTCTTATTACTGTTAAGCCATCAAAGAAGGGCTATAGAAAAGTACTTGCGACAAGTCCTACCACTCCCATGATAACCAAATTGTTTCGTCTTCAAACAAGTGAGAATAAAAGCTGTACATATATATATATTAATATCTAGCATACAACATAATTAGTAAGAATCTCTGATTAGAAAAGAAACCACCAATACAGGGAAATCAGTCATACCTTTTATTCAAGAAACACATATCCGAAACATCTGTAGAACGAAACGGATATTTATGTAGTTTCGGAATACGATACGGCAGCCGCTATAAATATCTGTTGAAATGTACGTTGGGAAACCGTTGTTCTCGTACACTAGATAGGTTATGGAGAACTAGCAGGGAGAAGTGATGTGCATTGGACGTGACAGCCCTAAGGCAATGCCTTTTGCCCTGCACATTATGGTACAGGACTATTGTCATAATGCATGATCGTCAAGTAAAACATGATGAGGCGTGTCAACATGGACTGTATTAGTGTGATGAGACTCCGAAATCGTTCTAATACAACATAACCCTTTGTAGATAAATATACTTTACAATCAACTGATTGTAAAGGTATTTTATCATTAATCATGTGTATTTTGTTTCTCATTGATATGAAACACAAGTATGTGGTATTTATTTCAAACAGTAATACGTCATAACCTATCCAAACATGTCTTATGATGATATCTGAAACTATATAATTCTAATAGTTAACAGAGTATTCTAAAAGGTTTTAAATAAAGGTTGTTATTAACTTAATAAGTGTTTCATGGGATTTTATCTTAGAATGTAATTCAGTAAGAAGATTCTTTAGCTTCATCACGCATGATTTCAGTAAGAAGGCTCTTTAGCTCCAGCACGCATGATTTCAGTAAGAAGGCTCTTTAGCTCCATCACGCATGATTTGAGAAGATATTATTCAAGAACATAATATAACTCTTTAGAGTAGCACAAATCATAAAATAAATTATATTTTCTCGACAATTCAAATATAAGAACTGCAATAATAAGAAATTCAATGACCATTTTGACTGTACTTGATATCCAAGTTCATTAATCACTACGTTATTTTCAGATTAATAAGACCATGCTTTCAAACAAGTCAAACATGTCTCCGAACTTATCATGGGTCAGTTGCGGCCAAATTTTTAGTCCTCCAGACAGTGAATATAAAGGTCCATAGTTTGCATTACGTTTTCAAAAAAACGAATTTCGCAGTTGGATCATAGGTGCGTTTGATTAGACTAGCTGCCTTCCCTCTAGCCTATCCCACTAAAAATAAAGATGCTAGTTTGTATTACTTTGCGCGAATATTCAAAACAAATAAATAATATATTTATACAGTCTTGTCACTACGAACAATAACGGCAGCCAAAAAATGGTAGACATCGAGGGTATTCACAACCATTTACAATGGCACTTTTATCACTTGAAACAATTTAATACAACCTTTCACGTCATCCAAGAGCATGATGGAATTTAACTTTGATAAGGGTACAGATCACGCTAACTAGTCAATTTTGCCTTCTTCCAGTAATGTTTCGACTAGCTTAACCACATGTACAGGGCAGAAGTTATCACTCATTAGACTGAGAATTGGCCTCATATAGAAGAATGAAGGGTCATAAGATGAAATATTTACAATATGAGACATTAATTCCAGGGAAAGTGGAGGACAGCACATCCACTACTGTATATTTCTGTTCCCACTCTACTTTTGCCATCGCCACATGCGTCTAGTTAACAAACGTCAAACTTAGTTTGTTAGTATTGTGGATAATGGTCGACCTTGTTCAAGTAATTGTATCATTGGTCTGAAAGAGCCTCAAGAGTTTGATAGCGAAATCTTCGAGTTATTCTTCCAATAGCTCTGTATCTATGCGAACCATCCAATTTTCTTCTTTGAAATCTGGTTATAGTTTCTGAACAACTTAGAACACTTTGCACTTAATGATTCACTTAAACTGACAACAAATGTAACATTGTGCGAGACCTATATATACATATAGCATAGGTTGAATGGCGAGGCATTTTTATTTCCTGTCAACAGATATCGACAATTGGTTTGTATTAGAAAAATATTCCGACAGTCCTGCAAATTCTAATAATACGTGTGTGGCTGATTCGATATATCATATCATGATATTGATTTATCTAATTATCGTATATAAATTTATATTTCTGTGGTTGACCGCGAACATCAAACTTCTCTATATTAGTACGTCGGCCTTTGATTTTACAATATATATTCTAAAATACAGGCTCATGAAGTGTTTTCTTATAGAGCTGGATTTCTTTCTAACCAGTTTATCCTCAGAGGAAACTGACTTTGAGTGTTTACATTATAAAACTAGATTTTATCCTTGCCATCTTCTTTAAACCACTTAACGGCTTTACTTGTACGTGCTTTTGCACTTAATGGTGTTAGGAAACAAAAGAAAATGGACCAAGTTGTAACAATAAGACATTCTAGAAAGAAAGTAGTAAGAAGTCGTACCCCAGCAATTGTAAGCAAAGTGCGGCGATTTGTAACACGTAAAAATCCACGTACACAAAGGTCAGTAACAAAAACCAGACATTTGCCCCAGGCAATAGTACGCACCATAATTAAGAAGAACCTCTGTCTAGAAAATCGATAAAAGTCACATCTATATAACTTGTTTCCAAAAAACTATCCATTCAACCGTCACATACCTCAAGCGGCTGAAGAATTATAAAATGTATTCACGCTATTCTATAACAAGATACGCGGATTAAGTCTTCCGACAGAGTGCCTGTGGATTTCTGTGCAATTGAACTTTTGAAACAGTGGATGTGAAATCGTCGTCCTTGTACATTAGATGGCTTGTGGATGAAGGAATGGTATGTTTTATAGACGATAACTTTACAATGTACTCTATCTCAGTAAAATCTACAATAAAGGCTATTGTGAAGATACGTATGTTCTCAGATAGAGCATGACCAGACGTGGCAACGTGGGCTGTAAGAACTTAATGAATTTCCAAATCGTTTCAATATAACGTACTAAATTGTGATGACGAAAAACCCACTTGAAGTAAAAATGTATCTGAAAAACGGCTGATATGGGTATTAACACTTTTAAATAAACCAGAGAACAACGTTTAGACTTTCTTAGATCATCTTCAGGTTACCGAAAGATGACCTAGGAAGGCCGAAAATTGTTCTCTGCTTTATTAGTAAAAGTGTTAATACCCACACCAGCCCTTCTGTGATATATAACGTACTAAACCTCTGTATATTGTGTATATGATGGTCCAAACAACAAAATTGAAAAAGTATTAACGGTTTAAACATCACCATAGTAAAACAACGCTGCGTTTACAGCATCATGTGATGTATGCTGTACCAACAACGTAAGTGTTACTGAGATAGCTGAGCTTTCGCCAAGATTGAAAAACGCTTATCCCACCTCCATCCACTGCACAAAAGCAAATAAACCGAGAGTGAGTGTACGTTTACAATACTTGAAATCTCTGTTTTTCATGCTACGCAGCAAAGTACGTGAATTTATTTTGCACGTGAGAGATAGTGTTGTGTTTATACGTTGATTTCTTTTAATCGAATTCTTTCTCCTTCCTGTTTCCTCGTTGTTTGCGTAAAGTATTTACACCTAATGTTGACCAAAGGAAAGCTTATTGTGTAATATGCACAAGTAGTCTAAAATCAAATATATGTGCAAAAACGGCTCGTTTGGGTTGAGAAAATATTTTCTCGTCAGGTTCTTTGAGGTTCTTTGTGAACCTGACGATGACCGAAGAAGGTCGAAACGTTGTTCGCTCTTCTATGTAAAATATTTTCTCAACCCAAACGAGCCGTTTTCACATATATATTTCTCTACAAGTGGGTTTTCTCGACATCACTGATTAGTCTAAAATCAACAGCTTGTTTGGAAAATAAGATTCTTTCATTATTATTTATGACTAATTACAGTCTTTTTGTTTTGTTTCTTGTAAAATCACTAAAGCTATAGGGTGTTCGGAAAGTCACTGTGCAGTTTTGTAATCATATTTTATTCAGTCTATTTGAAGCCAGCAACTGATAGCAGTGTTTAGAAACAAACTAATTAGGATCCAAGCCTGTATTGATGCCAACGGGGGTCACTTTCAACATTGTTTATAATTATCATTCATATTTACGTCCTGTATACTATATTAAAACATCTCTGTTAATAAATATATAAGTGCACAGTGACTTTCCGAACACCCTGTACTTTTTGGATCTTTAATTTTGAACTAAATCAATCGGCAAGCATCACTGATCAACAACTGTTGGAGTGCTCTTTTTATTAACGAATAGTGGGGTTAGCCATAATATAATAACGCCTCTACAGCTAAATGGGCAACGTAATATAAAAGGCTCAAAATAATATGATTTAATTCAGTTTTTAACGATGCCGATCTATATCTATATTATCAAGCAGGTTAAAAGTAGTATTTTCCTTATTATTATTATTATTCTCAGAGCTCCTTTATAGTTATCGATCGACTGGTACAATCGTAGGAAGTAAGCATTTTTCTATCTTTTTACTGAATTTGAATATAACAAGACAGCTGAAATAAGTGATCATTCGATCTCTACTCCAAAAATGTTAGCTTGTTCCTTTTTTTTTCTCTCTCTTTCTAGGCCCAGCATGGTCAGGTGGTCAAGGCACTTGACTCGCAATCCGAAGGTCGTGGGTTTGACTCCACCGTCGCACGAAAATGCTCGCCCTTTCAGCCATGACGACGTTATAATGTGACGGTCAATCCCACTATTCGTCAGTAAAAAAGTAGTTCAAGAGTTGGCGGTGGGTGGTGATGACTAGTGTTCTTCCCTCTGGTCTTACACTGCCTAATTAGGGACGGCTAGCGCAGATAGCGCTCGCGTAGCTTTGCGCGAAATTTAAAAACAAACTTTTTTTTTTTTTTGTTTGAACTTTAATAAGGATAAACCGTATGGCGTTAAAATTTTAACTTTCGAGGCTCGTTCCGCACCATGAGTATAACGTGAATATTCCACTGTGCAGCTTCATGCTGAGCAACAACAAGAGCGAAGATCAGTATCTTTGTTTGCACAACTGTTGACTATAAATTTAATATATTTGTTAATATTTTGTTGTAACTCCAACAAACAACTGAAGGGAGCGATATTAGAGCCACTTGCTATAGAGTATACTAAATGTGTAAAGAGGGCAGTTTGGAAATCTTCTATCTCGATCGACATCGTTCTTTGAATTGCACTTAAAGAGGAGAAAATTTCTTAAGATGAAGCGATTTTGTTGTGATACTCACCTAAAAAAACAAAACACATAACGCAGTGTTTATTTATTTTGAGTGAATTTTCCTAAATTTACAACACAGCATTATGAGGTGAATGCATTTCAGTTGCGAGATTTTAGACAATTAACGAAAGTACTAAATTATACAAAGATCATATTTTATTTTTCATGATATTCAAAATATGTGTTTCTGAGACAGGTAAAGTTGAATATATTTGCATATTTTATGGATCTGCAACGCTAAAATCCAGGATTCGATTCCCCGCTGTGAACCGATACAAGTAGCCTATTGTGTAGTTTCGCTTCAAAACTAAAACAAACAACAAAAACTGTGACTTATCTTTATTTACAATATTTATTTATTATTCAGCCGTTTATTTGTTTTCGTATCTTTACAACGTTTTGGCACTAAAAATAAGTACGAATTAACTTTCGACAAACAATGTTTTGCCGAAAAATACTGAAACGTTGTCAATGCTGAAAGTAAACATTATAGAATTTAAAACAAATCTGTAAACGTTTCCTGACATGTAAGACATTACTTTTGTTGATGATATCCACTATAGGCGCTGATTTCTTGTCAGAGTCAAAGATTTATTCGAAAATACGAAAACGAAGATATGAACCCATATTTTACATTTAAATTCTGACATCATGATTGCTCATATATACATATGTGTAAAATGGGCAAGATTCGAACGGATTCAAAATCACAAATTGTTTTCCAATACATTATACCTGAAACATGCTGAAAATTTTGTTATTGTTATAAAATAAAAATAAATATCATTACGATTTTATTTACAAAACATTCTTAATATTCAATTAATGGGCCAAATTCTATTTATACTTTTTGATTGCATACATATTTCTCCCGCTGGTACAGCAGTAAGTCTACGGATTTACAACACTAAATATCAGGGCTCGATTCTCCTCGTAGGACTCAGCAGATAGCCCGATGTGGCTTTATTATAAGAAAACACACACTAACATATATCGTGATCAACTCACATAACGAAGCATGTAAAGAATCATTTCTGTACTATTACAGTTTTAGAATTATTTCCATTGCATTATTCAAATTACTTGAAAAGCTATTTTACTTGAAGACCATATTTTTGTGAGTTATTTTTACTGAAAGCCACCTGTTTATGTAATGAAAAATAATGGCATAATTTAACATATTCTAAAAACTGTAAAGATAGCCAAAACAAACTGCCGTTTTGATAACATGTATTTTATTTCACAACACTAAATACGAAAATTATCTGAAATTTGTTGTCCTTTTGGAGACAAAACTATATATTAGACTATTCGTGCTAGGACTACCACTGGAAATCGAACCTCCAACTCTTAACATTGTAAAGTCCTAAATTTATCGCGACACAATGGTGGACTCTTCGAAACGGCCTTGTTAGTTTTAAATTTATTGGATGGGTTGCGTAAATTTATATCTGGAATAAACTGAATTAGTTTTCTAATGTAGGTAATTTAGTTATGGTATTCAAGCAACAAACGATATTAATAAAAATATAAATTTAATAATAGATATCATGGCATTTTAATAAAATTAAATACAACAACAAAAGTAATGTTAAAAAGAACTTATGCCAAACTGTTGAAAATTCATTACACTACAAAAAAAAAAAAAAATCCTTAGTAAAGTTACTTCAATTACAGCTTGCTTGTTTTGAACTTATACGAAACGTCACGGTAGCTTTCGAAACATGGCCGAGCATTATCCAGTCGTTAGCGTTTCAAACCATGGCTTTGTGGGTCCAGAGAACGCGTTCCGTTACTGCCTGTAAAATAAAAGAAAAATCGCCTACCGCATTTTAGAGTCATAAGAATGCTATAAAGATGATGATAAAATCTCAGTATTCGGTCAAACAAAAGTAGTCCAAATAGTCTAAACATTGGCGATGTGGGGTGCTATAACAGTTTAAAATTAGGAACAACTAGTGAAGACAGCTCTTGTGTTGCCTTTCTCAATTATGTAAAAAACAAAATTTTACTCCTAGTACGAGTCTTGCATAACATGCCTGGTTATTTAAGACAATTTATACAACTAGACTCCTATTTTAACACTGTATTGGTAATGAAGTAGAGCACTAGTGTATTACTTGAAACTATACAATAAATTTCAATTTTTCATCTTGTAGAAGTAGTTATGAAAGCGACATACATATATCAGCTTTAATTACGCTGTTTGAATGGGTATGGAACTATTATGAGAGCTGCAATGGCAGCTTTGGTAGATAGGTTTTAGTTATCACCTTGTGTGATATGTTTCAATCTCCTACAGAGTAGGCGGAAATTTCGCAACACAGATTTAACAATGACATGCATTTCTAAATATATATTTAACTGAAACAGATATGGATATTAAAATAAAAATATATTAGTAAATCCTTTACACAATAAACGTTAGTTTTTGATGAGAAAAAAATGAAGCTTGAGCACTCAATTCTCCATATTTTTGTTCCAGTTTCTTTACTCACATACTGATAATTTTATATAACTTACTTGTTGAAATATTTTTTAATTTGTGTTCGTCAATTTGCAACAATTATAGACACCGCGTGCTGGTTATTACAACACCCACAGCGAAAGGATTTTGTGGGTTGCGCCTCACCCTCTGCCAAACAAATATATATTTTTAAGGCTAAGGATCTGTTACCTTCTCTTGCCAAATGTTGGAAAATCATAATAAGCTGAACTCTTTTGGGTGTCACGGCAGCTACCTGTTTTTGGAATTGTAGCTTTTGCAGTTTCCTGTGACTGATACAGGTTTTTTTATGCCTATTTCACACACACGTGCACATGTGTGAACTCATTATTTCAAAATTAAATATGGAAGTGCAAAAACAAAGCAAAATTTATATTAAGTTTCAGGTGATGTGGTGTGAATATACATATTTGCTAACCCTAGATTTGATCACTTACTGTTTAATGTTTTTCGATGTTTCTTACCAGTGACCGAGGTACAAACAAGCTAGATGTTCAAAAGTTGGAAACCAGTCATATATAGAGTTTAATTTGTGGACCCAAATATACATCAAGAAAACTTTAAATACGCAATGACGCAACTGTTCTGCACATCATACAGTTGTGGAATTTCAATTATGCCATTTAATAACCACAACTGTGAAATATGACCATCAGGAATCTTCAGCCCATTGTTCACTGACTACACATTTACTTCAGCACAGTAATAAGAAATGATTGCCAGTGATTAAACGAAAATAAACGGACTTCGTGAGTCTAATTTAAAGGCTGAGGAAGCCTTTTGAACCCTAACATTCACTATACAGTTGCAACATATGCATTGTATCCCTCCTTCTTTAGAATAATATAATTAATATCACCTGTGCTCTTCACGGATGTTTTTGTCTCGTATCTCTATTAATTATCGATGAATTCTGTCTGAAGTGCCAGAGATTAACTATTTATTAGTGTAACACTAATGGATATAACAGCTTCAATGAAACTTCAGTTGAGGCGTCAGGAGATTTCAATACAAATAAAGGTTATTGGGCTTACGAGAGACAGATTTACTCCATCAAATAATAATGGTATTTTATTGGACATACTTGTGTCACCTTTAACGGATGCAGTTAAAACATATTTGTCCTGATGCACAATAATGTTCGGTGCTATATTACATGAGGGTGACAAAGTACCTAAAACAGGAATCCACAGAGGTAAAAAATTAACCAACTCGACCTAAATGCCACAGAACACTTTTGAGACCTCCTTGGACTGTAATATCAACGCCTTAACCCATAACCAACGTCTGAGAGACTGGTATTATACATATCACGTAGTTGAAGCATTGATTCATTGCAAATAAGTCCCAACTCGTTTGTGAATGTTTTTGGTTGTTTTTTGTGTCAAACCATTCATTCAGTCAAAGTGACTCGGACTACTTTGATTTTGAGGGTACTCCTGCTCTACTTATTGTAACCACAAAGTGGTGTATTGTTAGTGGAGCTGATTGATTAACTCAACTGCTGAATAAGTTATACTTCTGAGACGAACACTAATTTTAGATCCATTGTTCATTTGGGTAAAAAACAAGTTTAATCATAAAGTCTCTTTCTTTTAACTTCTGTCTACATATTTTCACGAGAAGAAACTTCGTTTAGAGAGTAAATTACAATTTAAATCTGGTGTGTAATAGAGTGAAAGTCTCATATGTTCCTGATTCTTTAGTTGTATGCTATTTTAACATCCGTTCTTTATGGATAAAATGAAATCACTCTTATGGTTAAACGTTTACGTTTTATACGAGGATGCCTGTATGTGTTTTCTTATAGCAAAGCCACATCGAGCTATCTGCTGAGCCCACCGAGAGGAATCGAACCCCTGATTTTAGCGTTGTAAGTCCGTAGAGTTGCCAATGTACTGGCGGGGGGTTATGAGGATGCAATGTATGGTTATTGTTTGTTTGTTTTGGAATTTCGCAAAAAGCTACTCGAGGGATATCTGTGCTAGCCGTCCCTAATTTAGCAGTGTAAGACTAGAGGGAAGGCAGCTAGTCATCACCACCCACCGCCAACTCTTGGGCTACTCTGTTACCAACGAATAGTGGGATTGACCGTCACATTATACACCCCCACGGCTGGGAGGGCGAGCATGTTTAGCGCGACACGGGCGCGAACCCGCGACCCTCGGATTACGAGTCGCACGCCTTACGCGCTCGGCCATGCCAGGCCGTATGGTTATCAATACGCAGTTTTATTCGTTTTTCCTACATGTGTGACACATTATTTTACAGTTGTTTGAAGTTATTTATACATCACTGAAAATAAGCATAGAAATAGACAATAAAATGGGTATAAAATGTAAACTCTGTTAAACTGCTGTCCGTCTGGTGTACGAAAACGATCTGTAAAAATGTGTTGGATCATTTCATTAGCTATTACCCAATCAATCAGATACTGTCACACTAGCAAGCAATCATACTATTCCAATGTTACTTTACCATTACTTATGATTTTTTCTCATTAACATTCATGTTAATCTGTGTGACTTTTGAATGTCACTTCCCCTGCTTTCCTTTATTGTAGCTAGATTTATATTATTATTATATATCATAGCCTTTTTTAAGAACTTAAGGGTCGAATTAGTTTCTTAAGCTCCTTCTCTTCGTTAATTAGTCATGCCTACCCTACTCTAAGCTGATGTACTAATCAATGCCCACGTACTTTCAGAACCACGGTAATACACGTCTAGTCATCGACAAGCCTTTACAGCCTTTCCACGTCACTTACTATCGACGTCATCTTCGAAGGTTCCACGTGTCTCCTTTGTCGTAGGTAGCAAACCGTTTAACAATTTATATTTGCCACTTTCAACTTACATTTCCGTTTCATTCAAGTACATTAATAAAGTCTCCGCATAAACAAAATTCTAAATTTAGTCTAAGCCTACTCGGGTCTCGTCATTTACCCAGGTACGGGGCAGAGTGAAGTATTTCTTTCTGAGCACCTCCTGTCTATCTTTCGTGTTTCATATCTTCGAGTCTTGAAAGTGTTTAAAATGAAATACCTACCAAGATTGGATTGAATAATCCTAGTGTAGTGTGATGAATACACACAAGGTTCCCAGGACAGGACATAAATGCCACGCGATAAACACGTGGAAATCAAATCTTCGCTTGTGAAAATTACCTCATGCCACAGACAGAGGCGAAGGTTTATCCTTTAGTAAGAACTATGTATAAACTCCGAATAGGACACATCCAGCCAGACAGAAAACCAAACCTCTCATGAATTGTTGTTAAGTAAATCAGGATATATTCTTTTTTACGATACACTACAATCCAGTAGAGACTTTGCCAATGGCCTGGTAGTAAGTAAGAGGGTAAATGTTACTTCTAGAACATTAAGATACAGATTAACATGAAACAGTCTCAATGATTGTGTGATTACTTAAAAACCACTAATTAGACGAGATAACCAAACAAATGGACATCATTCTTCAAATAATGGATAAATAAAGCTGGAACATATTACTATATATGTATGAATTTAAATTGTTTGTCAGCAATCTGTAATATACAACTGCTACAATGCACTTTACACAAATTTGATAAATTATTAACTGTTAGTACGTATGAGAAGTCCATCATGGTATTCTCTGAGAAACAATATAGCATTTAATATTCCAAGCATGTAGAAAATGTGATGAAACGATATATGAAAGGATAAAAGATGCTGATGGAATACTCACAATTGTGGTTTGACCTGCAAAAGGTCCTAACATGAATATTAATAAGGCTGTGTGAGCTTATATGGTAACTTAGAAGATAAATTTGTGACCAGACAGCTTGTACGAATTCTGAGACGTAACATAAGGCAGTTAAAGTAATATTTTATAATAATGCAGTAGGAAAAGTATGCATAAAAATAAGAAAGACGGCTGTTTTTAAAGCAAACACAAAATACAAATGCATTGAAAACTTCGCTTTTCCTTTATATTTTCTGTAATAATGTGTAGTGCTGATGATATATTTACCATTTTATTTAGAAGTAGTCATTGTTTGTGAATTCTGTAAGAAGAGTTATGATGAGACGGTCACCTTAACTTTGAATGCAATTTTTACCAATTGAGATGAATGTCATAAAAAAATAGCAAATGGATTTGAAATGACTTTTTGTTCATTATATTGTAAACCGTTTTACATATAAGTTTGAATAAGACGGACCTCCAAGATAGAGGAAAATGATCCCCATGTCAACATAAATTTAAAATAAATGTTGCATTTAGCAGTCGAATTAAACTATTTTAGCTCATTCCAGCAGGGACGTGAAGGGCTGCACATGCTATCAAGGATAATGGTTCAAAAAAGCGTGGATACAAGTGAGGAGATAAGACAGCTCTGTGGGGACTGTCATTTTATTTAAAAAGGAAAAAAACAAAACATTGGACACGAACTGTATTACCTCTGTGGTTTATTTGTCTGGTTATAATTTCTCACTGTTTGAAATCAAAAATTAAATTTCCTGATATATCGAACTTGTAAACATAGAACTTTCAAAGTGTTTACTTTGTAACGAAGTAGTTCAGAAAGAAAAACAATATTAAAGTTAGACCTAAAACAATTCGACTTATAACTTTCGATTTCTACGACTAGAATTTTTTTTTGTATTATACTATAAATAACGTAATTAAAGGAGTATTGTTGAATAAAGATACTAATAAGACAGTAAATGTTTTGCGGATTTCTGCCAGAACTAAAACAATAAAGTCGAACGTTATGACAAGCATATATTAACCCCTCCAAAAAAAAACAAACAAACCTGTATTTGTTAATGTCTCTGTCTTTGAACATTATATGTGTTAAACAATAACTGAATAAACGTATTTTTTGTGCAATTAAAAGCTATTGCAGTAGTAGATGCTGCGTTTTGTAAATTGAAATTATACAAAAACACAAAATATTTGATTTTAAAACAATTAATTTGAGAATTTAACAAAAGGAACTGTGTTCAGGTAATTAGACTTAAGATCAATATAAATATATATAAAGCAGTAAAATGTCGTAAATTACTGTCCCACGCTGGAATAGCGGTAGACCTATGGATTTACAGCATTAAAATCAGGCGTTCGATTCCCCTTGATGGGCATGGCCAGGTGGGTGAAGGCGTTCGATTCGTAATCTGAGAGTTGCAGGTTCGAATCCCCGTCGTTTCAAACATGCTCGCCCTTTCAGCCCTGGGGGCGTTATAAGTGACGCTCAATCTTATATTCGTTGGTAAAAAAGTAGCCCAAGAGTTGGTGATGGGTGGTGATGACTAGCTAGCTGCCTTTCCTCTAGTCTTATACTGCTAAATTAGGGAAGGCTAGCGCAGATAGCCCTCGAGTAGCTTTGCGCGAAATTCAAAAACAAACAAACGATTATTGTATTGAGAATCTAAAATAATATATTGTATTGTACAAAAAAATTTCGTGTCGTCACTTTAGGTTTCTTTATTTTACTATTCATTTGAAGATACGTAATTCACATTTTCTCTTTCTTTCTTTTTAAAATAAGGTCCCTTAATGTGAATATGAGGTTATGTGGTTCATGTCCTGTTAACACGATACGAAAATTTCTTTTTTCACTCTTGAGCCTCGTTGTGTTATAAAAGTGACGACCAAATATCACTACACTGTCTGACAAAAGTAATAATCCGAGACTAGTATACAATGGGCGGTATTGATTATATGACTTACTACTTGTCTATAGCTTCAAAATTTGGGACGCTTAGTGCAGATTTTTTTTTTTGTAGCTATGCGCAAAATTTAAGAGAACAGACGAATTTTCTAAGACAGAAAACTAATGCAAAAAGTATATACAAATTAGGTCTTATTTCCTATATTTGTTGCTTAAGTAGTATGCATAATAATTATAAACGATAGATGATCTCCATACCAGAGGTACCCAACATAATTTACTTGAACTTTGAATAAATTCTATTTCATTATAACTATTAGTTTAAATAATTTTAAAAAGCTTTTACATTTAAAAAAACAACAATAAGAACTAAAACTTAATAAAACTTCAATGAATCATAAATTTTATTTTTTCATCTGTACATTAGTATAAATCTATCTTCAGAGACTCAAAACTTGTTCAACGTACTGTAATAGATTAGACTGAACAAGATGTAATCTCATTTTTGGATTTTAATTTGAGCGAATCATTTTTATACTGGTCGAATACAAAAAAAAGTACATTTTGATATTTTCATAATCCCAACGTTTGTAAAGCATATTTCATTACATACTATAGAGAGAGTTAAATAACTGGATTTTTTAAAGTATATAGTACTAGAGTCAAAAGGTTTGTATGTAGTAAAAAAAATGTAAAAGCGCTAGCATGTAATAGATTTATGTTATATATTTATACACAGAAGGTTTAGATATATATGAGAAATGTGTGTGTGTTTTCTTATAGTAAAACGATATCTGGGGCTATCTGCTGTATTCGTCTAGTGAAATAGAATCGTTGCTTATAACATTATAAATTCGAAGACTTATCGCTGTCCCACCGTAGGACTTGCATACGAGAAAACCCTGAATTTTTGTTACTTTTAATCAATTGTGTATCTTATTAATTGATAATATACGGATGAATTATTTATTCTAGTTCCTAGTGGACAACTAAATTAATTGGCCATCATTTCATATTAACCATACCTGTAATACAAATGCCTATTACAGTAAAAGAAGTAACAAAACCGTTTAACTACAGCGTGAAAAAAATCTGGAATCTGAAATAACCTTCAAAACATAACTGTATGAGTAACGTTTCGATCAAACGATATTCGTAGAAGCAAACAAAAGTCCATTCACTAAAATATTAACCACGTATTTCTTTTCCCTTTTCAACCATGATGACCATTTGTGTACAGAGGTTAATTATAATAACATTCATAGATATAAAGGTAAAGCTTCACTGGCCGTTAACTGCTGTATTATTTGTAACAGGTATAAACAAGTAGTAAAATATCTATTTACTGAAAAGAAAAGAGGTAAAATAACAAGAATTATTTTTTATTGTTAACCACAAAGCTACATAGTAGGCCACCTCTGCTGTGCCTACCACAAGTATCGAAACCCTAATTCGTGAGCACTTGTTGAGTCACTGGTCGCTCTTTTATTTCGCAACTAGTAATTTAACGTTAGTAAAGGTTTTTGAATTAAGTATACTAGCACTTCTAGTTACTTGGTTTCCACGAAAAAGTGGAAGTTCGCTTAGAGAAAGAGAGCTGCAACATCCATGGAAGTAAATCGCGAAATATGGAGTTATTTAGCATATGTACGAACACACTTGACGCAACATAATTAGTGACTGAATGTTATATATTCTCTGCACATACTTCTTATCTATGACTATTGTGGTTTTGATCTTTTGCAACTGTAAAAACCACTATCTAAGCTATCCATACCTTAACAAATAAAATAGTAATGACCCCGTTAGTTTTACACTTTTCTGGTTGATGAACAAACATCATGTTAATGAAAATGTTGGACGTAAAAATTTGCATACGAGTAGCTCAGACATCATATAAAGTAAAATGTTCGAATTCCTGTTTGAGACATTCTTATTCACATAGGCCTCTGCTAGTTCAGCGGTCAAACATAGGGCTTATAACGCTTAAAATTCTGTTTCAATAGTCGCGGTGGGCACAGCATAGATTGCCCGTCGTGTAGCTTTCTGCCTAAAAGCAAACAAACCATTTTTATAGTGCCAGTGAATATATTATTTTATCCTTCAAACCAACATAAAATCTACAAATGTCTATCTCATACATAGTTCTGAGTTAAGGTAGATATTTCTAACGTCAAGGATGTAATATATATAAATAATTACATGCTAACATAGTTTTGCATCTGGTAGGATATTTTACTCGATGTATGTGGTTTTGGACTACATTTATACATATACATAAGTATATATTACTCACACATCTAAAAATTCTTCTAGTTCTATACATAATTTCAGAAATTTATATCTCGGTTAAAAACAGCCTCGTTTTGGCTTCAGAAGGGTCTTTCTATTATATCTGTAATAAATACATCAGTAAAAACTGACGTTAATAAATTGTGGTGGATCACGATGAACCGATCAAATGAAATTAATTTAACTCACGATCTTGCTACCCAGCACCAGTTATTCATATTTCCCAACCTTACTGCTAAAAGTATCGCGTAGTGTCCATATTTCCCAACCTTACTGCTAAAAGTATCACGTAGAGAATCATTATTGTTAATGTCATTCATTTATCGTCCGACACGTATTTACTAACGGATTTTTTTTTCGTATTATGTTAAGTGCAAATAGTATCATACAACTAAATCACGATTCTTTCTGTAATTACCAAACAATACTATAGATGTCAGTAATTGTTGGCAATTCTTATTAGCGACGTTTTCATTATTATTATACATAGGACAATTAAAACAACACAAAAAAGTGGCCGCTTAAAATCAAAACAAATTATATTTGTGACTTTGGTTTTTTTTTAATTTCCAAGACAGAAACATTCCATTTATTTAATTCGGCAGACATACAAAGATATATATATATATGCTTACATATAATATTTATATATATATATTTGGAAGGCACTTGTGTTTACTTTAACAATCAATTTTTATTGGTAGTGCTTTTGAGTGTGTAATGCAGAATTTTTTAACCAAATAAGTGTGATATTTACTAATTCAATGTACTGTCAACATTACACTTAAGCTTTCTATAGGTATACAAGAACATTCTATCTGGTAGTGTTGCTGATCAAATACTAAATTGCATCCATATAGAGTGAAAACTAATAATGATATACAATACCATATAACGTAGAATACTTTCGTACGTATATATTAAATGAATGAAAATAAGCACAAGAAACAATATCTTCTTTGTTCTGATCTCAAATGAAATTAAAACATGGTAATAAAAAACGGACAAATACACATACAAATCAAATAGTGAGTAAACAATGACATTCCAAGAAGAGAAACAAAAAGCAAATTAAGAGATAAAGAAATTGTAGACAAAGATATAGACAGTAGTTGGACCTGCAAATGGATTAATTTTTCTAATGCACAGTAAACCTATTCCCAGTGCATGCATTGATAAATATTACTTAGAGATACGAATAACCGTAAAACATTTTCCATATATTACAAACTATTTATTATTTTCTTTCAAAAAGAACTGTCTTACCTGAAAAAACTTGAAAAACCTGAATGTAATATTTCCACTTGTAGTTATATTGTCACTAATTTCCGAAGTCAGAAAAATTCAATCTAGTTGTTGTGTAGAAGCTTCAGTAAGTCAACGAACTTTTTTTTTCCGACAACTTTACATCTTCATCGTTCAGCCACTTTTATTTTCTCCAGTTAGACCTAATCAGACAGACAGGCAGAATTCCTAAAGCAGGAAAAATAACTTCTCTTTGTTTCATTAACGAGGATGTGACTGATAGAAAAGTTCGAAAAGGAAGAAATAACGTATAACTAGACTGGTAATATATTAACTGTATAATCGGTTCTTAACCAGCGATTAATTTATATTTTCCTCTCTTTCGATATATATATATGTAGATTCACAAGTTTCGCGGAAAATTTTGTAGTTAAAAGCTGTACTCTAAACTTGGGAAAGCATCGCACAGAATATCAGACTTGTCGTTAATACGTGCGACTACGGTGTGTAAACGTGATAAACGCGTGAAATGTAGTGATCTTCTGGCGAATGCCTTCTTTCGACGTTGAAGCACAACCATAAAACCCACAGATGGCGCTCGTGGTAAGTTGCTAAGTGGCAAATGTAACTCGGAGACTAGCGACGAGAAGGCCATAAAGTGAAATCACCCAAATCAATCTATGACTTTATCATTATAACCAGACACAAAATTCGCAGGAATTAATGAAGAACAACATTTAATAACGAATAAAAGTAAAACGGTAACAGCAACAAATATTTGATACTTCTGAGACGGCAATATATATCTAAATAACAAAAGTTTCGAAATATACACGTTCCATCTACAGGAGGATATATTATTAAACAGTTAACATCCAAGATAAAAGTTTTCTAACATTATGCAGTTCCAATATTTTAGGAGATGAACTAAAGTAAAAGATAAAATAATAAAATAAATTAAAAAATAAGGATAAGTAATAATTTTTACAATACTACTGTTTTTAGCAGTGTTATACACGTTATGCAAAACAAACGTAACTGTACCAAAGTTGTATTACTATGTATAATGGGATATTTATTTATAGCATACAGATTATCTTTAATAAAAAGTTCATCATTTGACGATCCACATGAGGTGGATTTGAAATTTGTAACAAAAGTGTTGTGGTCGCTACATTCTTGAAACATGGAAACTGCCGAGTTTGGAGGATTTTAAAGCTGTTTTCTAATTCTGCTTGATACACATGGGTGTTCATAATTGTAATTGTACATGTATCGTGTTATCAATGTTTGTAGCATTGCAACAACAATATTTATTTTCTTACACAATCCGGGAACGTATAAGAAAAGGTTTTCTTCACTCCTTAGATCTGAATAGATTTTAAATCCGAAAAGATTGTTTAAATATTCAAATATAATTTGTGCTTTTAAATTGTGAATAAAAATTTTATTTTAATTATTCTTATATTGTGTTATTTTTGTATAACACTTTTTTAACTGTAAAACAACAACAACAACAAAGAACAATAGTCGTCATTTCTAATGAGTAGTTGTCTACAGTATATGACTTTAGTTATAAAAGTTCGTCTACCTGAAAAAGGAATACATTTTGTTAATAGGTATTTATCTACAGTGTATAGTTCCCCCGGGAGTTTATTTTTGTTGGAAAGTAATTTCAACTTTCGAAATTCACCGTAGGCACAATAATCAAATATAGCTTGAAAAATCGGATACAGTCTTTATTACCGGCAATCTAGATTAGACTTATGGTAGCTTCAGGAGGCATTATAAGAGCAGGTCTTCAACTATACGCATTAAAATGATTCGTAACGTTCACTAAAAGCAAATGAAGGAAACTATCTATGACTTGTATTCAATAGTCTAAGTTTGAATACACATTTATTTGAATACTCAGCGTAGGTTTAAAACCAGATAAAACTATTTGCATCTACGTATTACAACTTGCTTCACATATTTCATGATAATGTATTATTTTATACACTTTATGGATTAGTTTATCACTGATGGAAAAAAAAAAAAACATTCAGTGAAACCACATTTCAATGTATACTAAATCTATAAGATTATATACATAATGAGTACATATATTTTGGTATTAAAAACGTTACTGTGAATCATCATTGATCCAACATGATCTCTGAATCGCGTTGACTTCTCTGTGGTGCAAACAAATTACGATACAACGTAAATACGAAAGAAAACTGTGTTTTGCTGTAACTGAGTTATGCTAACACAGTCTATAAGGTTAATTTGAAGTTATAAATACTGAAATAACTTTTACAGTACAGAATTTGAGATGTTCAAGATTCTGCATCTAATGTCTGCATTTCTTTTAAACTTGGGGAAATAACACTTTATTGTAATTCTTGTTGCTTATCTTAAGACGATAGAAAAACGTCTTTTAAAGACAAAAGATATAACTGACGGGGCCTGGCATGACCTTGCGTGTTAAGGCGTGCAACTCGTAATCTGAGGGTCGCGGGTTCGCATCCCCGTCGCGCCAAACATGTTCGCCCTTTCAGCCGTGGGGGCGTTATAATGTGACGGTCAATCCTACTATTCGTTGGTAAAAGAGTAGCCCAAGAGTTGGCGGTGAGTGGTGATGACTAGCTGCCTTCCCTCTAGTCTTACACTGCTAAATTAGGGACGGCTAGCACAGATAGCCCTCGAGTGGCTTTGTGCGAAATTCAAAAACAAACAAATAAACATAACTGACAAATTAAAACGGCCAATTGTTTCTGCTGCTACAATATTAAATATAATTGGTCAAGTTGTAATCCTCAGTGCCTATAGGATTATAGGCACAGAACTGTTATGTCTAGATGATATATGTCCAGGAAAATTATCCTTAATATTAGGGCAAGATAATTTTTATACTTTTAATTTGCAATTTTTAATGGCCCTATTATAAATTCAAGAGTAAAAATAAATTTTATGTTATTACAGCGCACCACAATAAATTACATATATTTAAATTAAGTGGCAATGCTATAAAAGTTGCATCAATAAAGAAAACATACTAAGACATCAAAACATACACTTTATCAATTCAATATTTTGAAAGAGTTGAATCATCTAGGGTACGTTTCGTTAGACCTTGGTCTAGCATGGCCAGGCAATTAGGGCGCTTGACTGGCAACTTGAACATCCACCAAACATGCTTGCCCTTTTAGCCGTGAATAATGACATAATGTGAGTCAATTCCACTATTCGTTGTTAGAAGAATAAGCGAAGAGCTGGCGGTAAGGAGTGATGGCTATGTGTCTTCCTTCTAGTCTTACACTGCTATATTATGGACGACTAGCGCAGATAGCCTTCGTGCAGCTTTGCACGAAATTCAAAGTAAATCAAACCACATTGTTAGACTTTCCTCTATTTGGTGGTATCATCATATAAAGGTTTAATAGTCTGTTTCTTACTGAAATATCAAACTCTTCTTGAGCGAGATATGTCGAAATAGTGCCTTTAAACACAACCACACCCTTCAAGCAGACAGCGAAACTGTATGATTGCATATTGATTAAGACATTTAAGTTTGAACAGGTAAACCACCGTCGATAAAAAAAAGTAAACGTCTCTTTATACAGTCAACTTGCAAGAGATTTAATTTAGAATTTGATTTAAACAATAGACATCGAGTGAAAAACCGTTTAATGTCTGTGAGATTAAAACATCAGTACAAGTTACATAATAACTGGATCAATTATAAATAACACTTTACTTTATACGTTTTAAATTAAATCGTCAAGAGAAAGTGGAAAGTCTCAATTTTCTAATTATGTAAAAGTATTTTTAATAATTTAATGTTGTAGTTCCTTTTTTTTTCTTCTGAAACGTCTTTATTGAATTAACTACTTCTAAATACCTTGGTTTGGTTTATTTGGAATTTCGTGCAAAGCTACTCAAGGGTTATCTGCGCTAACCGTCCATAATTCAGCAGTGTAAGACAAGAAGGAAGGCAGCTAGTCATTACCGCCCGGCGCCAACTCTTGAGCTACTCTCTTACAAATGAATAGTGGGATTGATCGTAACTATGTAACGGCCCCACTGCTGAAAGGTCGAGCATGTTTGGTGTGGCCGGGATTCGAACTCGCGACCTTCAGATTACGAGTCGAGTGCCTTAACTGTCTGGTCATGCCGAGCTTTTCTAATTAGCTAAAAATTATAAAATTGTTTTCACAAATAATTTTGAGTATTGTTATTAGTATGAAACACCAGTCAACTCGGGTATGGAGTAATGATTAGGAGTAATCAACTCGGGTATGGAGTAATCGTACTATACACTCGTACATTGACATCGTGATTGGAATTGTTATTAGTATGAAACACCAGTCAACTCGGGTATGGAGTAATGATTAGGAGTAATCGGACTATACACTCGTACATTGACATCGTGATTGGAATTGTTATTAGTATGAAACACCAGTCAACTCGGGTATGGAGTAATGATTAGGAGTAATCGGACTATACACTCGTACATTGACATCGTGATTGGAATATAAGTATGATGGTGAAAAGTGGGTGAAGTTTACGAGATGTCTTCTTGTAATGTATTGTCTACCTGTTAAAATTAGGGACATCTTTATACAGATAATCCTTTTTGTGGTTTTTGTTGAAGAAGTCTTATGGTTCGTGAGTGTTTATTACTAAAACGTAGAACTATTTTATATGTTATAATAATTTATCAATGTTTTATATTCAAATCTTTACTTCTTTATTTGCGTATTGTATTTATCATCAGCTGTTTCTTGTTTTATTTTTAAGACCATATTAAAACTACCAATATTTATTATTAATCTCAGGTAGTGAGGAGCTATTCTTTTTTTTTTCTAAATAATTGTTTTGTTCATTTTTAAAGCCGAACGAATAAGTCTTGAAATTGAGAATACAGTGATTTAAAATCTACTTAGATACGTTCTAACACTTAGAATAAATTAAATCTGTGTTCTTCTAACTTTGTGTTAAATTGTAAGACAGAAAACATTATGAAATTCCATTCAGAAAAATAAAAACATGCTGTAAGCAAGTTATTATAGTAATTATGAGGCTTTTCAAAGCCAGCTTTGCCGAAATATATTATAAATACTGTTATGAAACTATTTAGATTAAATGGCATAAAAAGAAAAAATAAATTTCGTGTTTACAATTCTTGCTAAAATTCTTTGACTACGTTTATAGACAAATTGTTGCTATTCTATTTTTATTTTACTTTACAATATTCATTGCTTTGAATAGTCATATTTATTCATAAGTTTTAAAATTATGCTTTTATAGGAACATTTCTTGATCAAAATGTCCGGCCCCCAACTGGCACAGCGGCATGTCTGCGGACTCACACTACTAAAAACCAGGTTTCGATATTCGCAGTGAGCAGAGCACAGATAGGCCATTGTGTAGCTTTGTGCTTAATTCAAAACAACAACAACAATATAAATAAAAGGTTTTTTGTTTTTTTTTGTAATTTCGTGCAAAGCAACTCGAGGGCTATCTGCGCTAGCTGTCCCTAATTTAGCAGTGTAAAACTAGAGGGAAGGTAGCTAGTCATCACCACCCACCGCCAACTCTTAGGGGATTGATCGTAACATTATAACATCCCCACGACTGAAAGGGCGAGCATGTTTGGTGCTACCCTCGAATTACGAGTCGAACGCCGTAACACAATTGGCCATGCCAGTCCAATAAAATGTAAAAGCCGTGCGTAATTGTCTTGAGAATAAAGTATACTGCCTAATTAAGTACGTATGATTAATAATTTGGCTTACACATCTTAATTAACAGAAGTTTCTCAAATTGTTATTTAATTAGATATTTTTATCTTGGTTTGTTCTTATTTTTAATTGGAGTGTGATTCTACATAGCCACTTTGAGACGTTAAAAGCATAGCTTAGATGTGATGCTAAAACATGAGAAACAGGAATGATAGATGAGAGAAGCATTTCATTGTTACTGATATGACAAAACATGATGGTTATAAAACCAGTTCCCTCCCAAACATTAATAAAGTTGTTGTTTTTTCTAACCACAAGCTAATCCGCTTGCCACTTCGTTTAAGTTGAATTTGGAATTGTTTTTGTATTAATTTTAAAGCCATTTAGCTAGTATTACCCAATCAAAACGACTTCTTGTATTGTGCACTAATCATACGATAAGATTAGATGAACTGGACATCATAAGGTTTTCGAGGTCAGACGCTCCTCAGTCTGAAATTTAATAGACTTTAATTTAATCACGTGCTGCTTACATGGAAATTTCACAGACTGTCTTGAACAGATATTCAGGTTGTTACCTATACTTTCAAGTTCTAAAACGTGTTAGGTATTCTTGCACAGAGAATATTAGTCTTGTTACAGTTTGACAGCACTTCACTGCATTTAGCTGTCACAAGAACATGTTTTTTTTAAAACTTCATCTGACTGTTACTATATTCTGACGCTTTGATTAGGCACTTTCTTATTTTTCGACATAATACTTTGTTTTGTAACGATTTTAGCACCATAATAACAACCTAAATTACTATTTAGGTAATAGCAGTGAGCAGTCATAGTCTAAAAATTAACGTGATCGGACTGTAAATCTGATGGTTCATGGTTGGAGCTCCGTTACCGAGAAATATGCTCTGCGCCTTATGGCAGTGAACGTGCTACGAATGTGACACGCAGATTCTTCTACTGGGTTATAGTAGTCTGAAGGTTAGCGGCGAATGCTACTGATTAGCAGTTGCCTTACCACTAGTTTATCATTTCATAATTATTAACGACTATTCTTAGATAGTCTTCGTGTAGCATTGTGGGAAAGTTTAAAATAAAATAAGGATATTAACAAAATTTAAAGTGATCATCAATAGGTTGTGTTATCCATCAAAGTCTATGATAACTTCACTTGTCAATAGTAAATAATTATAATAAATTCTTATTACTAACTGTAAGCTTGCATATATAGATATTTCTATTACCTTTCTAATCCTTATGTTTTTAACTTAACAGAAAACAGATAACAGGAGCTTTTTGTTTTGTTTATTTCCTCAATGGCTTTCTCAGTTGCATAAAATGATTTGCATATAAATAGATGAGCCTTAAAAGGCATGACACTGTTCATGTATCACAGACTTTTCTTATATTTTTAATAATTCATCTTCCAGCTGTTTGTCAAAAATTCTTTCACTGGACAATTTAGTGATATTTTATATGTCTTATTATTTTAAATTTTAAATTAAAATGTTGACTGCAGATCAATGAGGTAATTTATTTTAAACGATTTTGTCCATTACCACGAAACACAAAATCTGTAGCCTTAAAAAAACTTGAAATTGCAACTAGGCATGTTTTGTAAAAGTTTAGTAGCTGACAATATTTCATACAGTTTTGAATAAATAAACATAATTCAAAATATCATCAATACTCTCAAGTGGTACACTGGACATTGTGAGAATGGTAGAATATGGTCATGGTTTTATACATCATATTGAATATTCCTGCAATGTGCTTTTTACGTTCTTTAGAAACAAGAATAAAACTAATAACTAGACAATTTTCTCCGGGTGTGTTTGCAACTAAATAAAGAAAACTTTTTCTTACGAAATAATAAAATAATGGCTTATGTTGAAAAATGTTGCTAGCAAGTCACTATTATACAGATTATAAGCTGATTATTAAGGGAGGCTGATAGAATATTTTTAAATGGTTTGTTGTGAGTTGGGGCAAGAAAAATTAAACTGCAAATTATTGGCTATTTTTTCGACTAGGTACTTAAAAATTTCATATATGTCACATTTAGATCATTAGAATACATATTTTAAAAACAAGTTACATTTTCTTTTGAAAAAGTGTCAAAGGTCAAGGTATCGATTGATCAATATGTTATTCACTGTAATTATGGTATCAAATTACCTAGTATCTTTAGAGAGGCTTATTAGATGAACTACATGCAGATAAAATCACAGTTTAATTTAAAAAGGTATAAAATTCTCTTAATTTCAAGGCTTATAGAGTAAGAAAGGACTTTGCTTACATAAGTTTTAATCGGTGCAATTATTGTAATTTTGCTTAATTTTAAGAATATATATCCACATTAAATATTGCAAAATATTCAACAGATTTATTTCAATTTTTAGGATTTTGAGTAGTTCTCAATGTCTGAGTAACATTATACCTAGATTTTTTTGTTAAAAGAGGAAATAAAGCTGTGTATTGATCATTAATAGCATGGTCAGATCTTGAAGCTCGAGTGGAACTCTCATTTTCGAATTATTTACTTTTTATCCTGCAGATGACTTTATGGATTTCTTTGTAAATTTCTTTGTTATTATAAAATGGTATTAGGTTAGTAGACGTTTATTAGATAACAGGTTAGTGGGTCAGTTTCTGATGGTATTTACGTTTCTTATTATTTGTTTTCATACTTGTAAACGCCCGGCGTCGCCAGGTGGTCAAGGCACTCGACTCATAATTCGAGGGTCGCGGGTTCGAATCCTTGTCACACTAAACATGCTCACCCTTTCAGTCGTGGGGGCGTTATATTGTGACGGTCAATCTTATTATCCATTAATAAAAGAGTAGCCCAAGAGTTGACGGTGGGTGGTGATGACTAGCTGACTTCCCTCTAGTCTTACACTGCTAAATTAGGGACGGCTAGCACAGATAGCCCTCGAGTAGCTGTGTGCGAAATTCAAAACAAACAAACAAACAGTAGCTAGTTTGCTGGCTTCTAAAGCTAAAAACCGAGTTCCGATACACGTGTTAGACTTACGTTTATTACAAAATCAGTAATGACAAAAAAGATAAATGCTAAAATCTGAATAAGGTAATCTGAAATATAGACTTTAAGTTAAATTTAACTTAAACAGATAGCCATTGTGTAGTTTTGCGCAAAATTCAAAATGCAAGAAAAAAACAGTAATCAAAGAAAAGAAAACCAGTTTACACGTATATTGCTTAATAAGAGGAAAAGGAACATATACGTATATTGTTGTCATGGCTAAGCTAATGTCGATTGTAGGGATTAAAACAGCCAACAATTTTTTGTACATGCAGTTACGTCTCCAATGTATCATAATCAATTTACTGCTAATTTATCGCCATGATAAGAACGGCTAAGCTTTTTTTAGGTAAAGTTTAAAATACTTTTGTTAATTATTTAGCGCACACAAACATTTTGAGGTATGTTTTATACAAGAAGCATTTCTTGTTATCGGTCAGGCTTCTCTGATGGGAGTTGATAATACTGGAAACTTCAATTCTCTGGTGTGACCTCATGTGTTTCTTTAATTTTTGATGAAAAAAAATGTAACAGAAATTGTACCCAATCGTTTGTTTGCCTTAAATATTTATTCAATTTTAAAATAGGCTTAATACCGATGTATCTATAAAAAAGTGTACCTCCTGCAGATACCTTGGGCATTTTAGCAAATTTCGGTTACAACTATGCTTACAATGTTAAGATATAAATCCAACATCCTAGTTGTCTCTAAATTTTTTTTAAGTATCACAGGGGATGATCATAAACATATATATATATAACAAACATTGTAACATATTTAAATAAGGTTGATTGATTAAATTCTCGTCGGAATATATTCTTAGCTGTAGAAAGAAAAACCTAACGAAGTTTGTTTAACTTCTGTCAGTGCTCTACAAAAACTGTATAAATTAATTATTTCATTTAATATTGTTCACACTGATTCAACAAATGACGGTAAGGTAAAGATACCATAATATTCATTTATGTTTTGCATGAAAAAAACCGAATAAATATGATAAATCATTTGCTTCCTTACAACATTACTTTCAAAAACAGTTTATTGGAAATACAATGATCAAGTAAGAATTTCGTTTTTCTTTTAAGTTTTTGTATATTCTTAATGACTTGCTTTATAATATAATTCATGGACTTAACACATCTACTCAAAATATTACACGTCAAAGTTTTGAGGAGAAAACGATATAATTGTATTATTTATCAAATAAACTTTCAAAATAAAATGAAATGTTTTGATTTTCATCCCGTTTGAGAAACAATATTGAAGTCTTTTTTTAATAAACTTTTTTAGGCAGAGTATTCATGATGAAACATTGTAGAATGGACGACAACTGCCTGTTGTGGAGGCACAAGTGTAGAGGACAACGTTTCGAAAGTCTTCCGCCTTTCGTCTTCAGAAACACATCTCAGAAGAAAGTTTTGTAAATAGTCATACACAAACATCACATGAAAATGAAATTACGTTATATAAAGCTAAATTAAGGGACATTAATTTTTTAAAGATAAAACTAGATACTTAGGAAGTTTGTACTAGCTGAAGAAACATGTTAAAGTATTTCCTTTCGTCTTAGAATTTTAATTGGTTGAAAGGACGAGTGTGTTTGAATTGACAGGGATTCGGACCAACGACCCTCAGATTACGAGTCGAGTTCCTTTACCACGTGGCCATGTTGCGCCTGAAGTGATATCAGCTTAAACTGTTGCTAAGAATATTTCTTGTTGAAATAAGCTTATGTCTAATGGACATGCTTTGCTTTCAATACGTTATAAATTATTTTGCTAGTGTTCACTGTTTCAAAACGTAACAATAACTTTCAATAAATAAGGAATATTTTAAGTCGCTACCTTACTCTGTAAGGTAGTTTTAGTCAAATGTAATATTAACACATTTTCAGGAGCACGAAAAACTTTTAAAGAAGTTATAAATAATTCCCAGGTTTCATATTTGTTCTTAAGTCTTATAAAACTCGTACTGAATTATGTTGTTATTTTCTACAGGAAATCACTCTCTTACAAATCATCCATTATTTGTCACACGACTTTATTCATTTTGCATTGACGGTAGCAGCTTCGTGGTCTCTATCTAATGGTATTTAAACTTTATGTGTAGTTTTAGCAGCTATATGTTTTCAGGTATTATAGTTTGTTACCAGGTAGAATTATGTGCTTTAGAAAAAATTAAACATTTTTAAACAAAATTCGAAAAGTCTATTATTTACAGGCGAGACAACTTGGAGCTGTGCAGAAACGAAAGATTTAACATATTTTACGTATGATTTGGCGAATTGCATAACATAAATACTACAAAACCTCAAAATATCAGTTCGAAAATAGTTTTAGGGAAACATTGTTGAAATAAAATAAAAAGTATTATTTGTAATTAAATTTGAAATTTAATATGCACGAATGCACTCCAAACTTGAAACTTTACTATTCGTAATAGAGTTGAGATAAAATACTTTCCTCAATACCATGGCTATAACAGATCATTTACGCAAGTGAAACTTCAATGAGTACTATTCAAGTCTGGCAATATATATTTTGGAATATAAGATGCTCATTATGAGATACTGTGTTATATTTTCTCCCTTTATTCTCTTGTTATTATTATTATCCATAATATTTTAGGTTATACTTTTAACAAAATCTGAGTGTTCTACAATTTTATGTCCTTTCACACATAACCCAAATGTCCCTAATGGAAAGTTAAACTGTTACCAAACAACTTCTCCATTTTTTATAATAATACCTCTATGCTAATATCTGTCAGTCTTCACATATGAGATTTAATTAGAAACAGCTACCGACAGTCCTTAATCGAATATTAAAGTAAAATTTGACAAGCGATTTTTGGTTTCATACAACCATACATTTTACTGGCAACGGAGTTTATATCCAGTCTGGAGATTCGCGTGCGTAATGCTGTAATACTTGTGGTGACAGATACAAATTTTGAGAGATCTCGAAAATAAGCTAATATATATTCCACACACTTAAAACAGCTGATAGTTAAGTGTACCAAGATTTTGTAACAACTCTTTTCAACATTTTTGGAAGCACAAAGGTATTCTTTACTACGGGTTTATCGATTGTTTGGAATTTCGCGCAAATCTACACTAGGGTTCTCTGCGCTAACCGTCCCTAGTTTAGCAGTGAAAAACTATAGGGAAGGCAGCCAGTCATCACCACCCACCACCAACGATTGGACTCTTCTTTTACCAAAGAATAATGGTACTGACCTTCACAATATAACACCCCCAAGGCTGCAAGGGCAAGCTTGTTTTGTTGAGGGTTTAACGAGCATTTTTCTCGAGTTTCCGCATTGGTAATTGTTGTTATAACTTGTCATCTTTTTTTACTTGACAAGCAAATGTGTTAGCAATATGTCTCTCCGGAAACCTTAGCCCATACTTTATTTTGTAACTATTAATTTGTTGTTTAATTTTAATAATAACTTAAACATATTTCTTTACCTTTTCAACAGACCAAACTCAACATTTAGTTTAGTATGTGTATTTAGAACTAACCTAAATACACTAAGCTAGCCAAAATTATCGTTATCAGTGAGTCTTTCAAACCAATGAAACAATACATTTTAATGTTTATAACTAAAAGCGTAAGTTGATATTTGAAGTTAAACACAAAGCTACAAAATGGGTTATATGTGTTCTGTCTACCACGAGTATCAAAAACCTGATTCTAGTGTTGAAAGACCGCAGACATAACTCTGCGCCACTAGGGGACAAAGGCTTAAGAAAAGGATATTTAATTAGCCGTACTGATGTCGAGATTTATCTTTTGGTTTCGCTCTGAGTGCATAACTGTCTCTGATAGTAAATTATTATTAGTTATTCAAACTTCCACTACTACCATGTTCGTACACTTGAATACCAGGCATTGTTAGATAGGAATCTAAGTACTAAGACTGGCCAACTTTAAAATAGAATTTTCTTTTTGAACATCGAAGGGATTTTTTAAATATTTTTTAACTTTGATCACTTACTTGTGTTATTTGTAATGTATAACGGACTTTCAAAATATTTAGAGTTTTTGTTTTACGTTTTGCATTTTCTATATTTCAAATTGTTTTGATTTTAGTCTTTTCATTAACCCTGTTTATTACAAACGATCTTAGCTTCTTTGTATTATTGTTTCCCTGATGAAATTTTTTTGAAATTTGAACAAAGCTACACGAGACCTATCTGCATTAGCCATCTCTAATTTAGCAGTGTAAAACTAGAGAGAAGGCAGCTAGTCATCACCACCCACTTACTGTAATACAGATATACACTTACAATTAGATCGTCAGATATAATTAATGCTCAATTTAACATGTATAGCCACTGACTGATCAGTTCGTTTATATGGGGGTAGGCCAAACGCTGTTGACGAAATCTTTTAAACCAGTTTGTAATAAATAACTACGCATCCATTATACACCAAAGTTAGATTCGCAAAACTAAAAGAAAGTATATCAGTATTCATGCTATACGGTATAATAGTAGTGTTTGTTTGTTTTTGAATTTAGCGCTAAGTTACACGTGGGCTATCTGCATTAGCGGTCCCTAATTTAGCAGTGTAAGACTAAAAGAAAGACAGGTAGTTATCACCGCCTACTGCTAACTCTTTGGCTACTCTTTTACCCACAAATAGTAGGATTGATCGTCACATTATAAGGCCTCACTGCTAGAAGGTCGAGTATGTTTGGTGTGAAGTGGATTCGAACCCGCGTTCATTAGATTACGAGTCGATCATTCTAATCCCCTGGCCATACCAGGCCTCGTATACACCCCGGTGCAAATTAATTGAAACAAAACTGAAAATTACGATTTTTCAATTTTTTGCGTTTTATTTCTGACAATCCAAAAATTACTCACAAATTAATACATGATATAACCGCCTTTATTTTTCAGAAGATCATTAATCTGCTTTGGAATCCAGTCCACAAGTTGACTGCAATCTTAACTAATTTTTGGATCGCGGTACCACACCTCAATTATGGCCTCAATTAGCTTATCTTTCGTAGTACAGTCTTTTCCCCGAAGTCTTTCTTTACAAATCTCCCCAAAGATTTTCAATAGGATTTAAGTCCGGAGAGTTTCCAGGGCAGTCCAGCACCTTTATTCGCATTGTAGTCATAAAATTCTTCACAAGTTTCGATGTGTGACACGGAGCTAAATCTTGCTGAAAAATGCCAGATCCATCTGGAAATATCTTTTTCAATTCTGGAACGACTCTTCTCTGCAAAACTTCGATGTACTGTGGTCCTCGCATCATACCCTCTACGATATGTAAGCATCCGACGCCATAGTAGCTGAAAAAGCCACAAAACATCTTCTTTAAGGGTTGTTTTACGAACTGATTGATGTGAGATTCTCGAAGTTTCTCACCTGGAGACCTGCGAACATGCAGACTTCTTTGGCCATGTACGAAGAAATGAGTCTCGTCACTGAATAACACCTTCCTCCATTGTTCTTGCGTCCAGTTCTTGTATTTCAGACCCCATTGATACCGTTTTTTCTTCATTGAGTTGGTAAGAAGTTGTTATTTGACTGGTCTCCTTTCCATTCTAACGCAATTTTGAATGACGTAATATTCCTCAAAATTTCGTCATATATTCCAAAAATAGATCGACCGTACTGCAAAACATAGCTAATGACGCCGTCTGTGTGAAAAAATGACTATTAAAGGAAATCAGCGAGTCCAGCGAGCCTACACCGGCCGCCATGCTGAAAATATTGTATAATGACCATTTGTTTCAATTAATTTGTACAAGGGTGTAATAGTCTTAACAGTTTTCCTCAGTTCCAAAACTACCCTAAACGCCCCAGTGCTTTAAAAAATAGTTTAATTACTAATAGGTTTAAAAATAGCTAAATACTTATTTATGTTTAACTTCTACACTATTATTAGCAATAAAAACTAATTCAGTCCTCATCATAAAAATACAGCGATGAGAATAGGCAGCAAAACAAAAAAAAACACGATTATAATTATAGAGTCTATTGGGATAATGAGTTCTGAAAATGGTAGAAAGGGTAATCCATTGGTGTGTTACGAATAAAAATACAATACTCATGATAAAATATTAGGTCATTATAGTTTACACCCCTTTCTTTCTAATAGGTCTATAACACTTAAATGTCAGACACCTCAAATTAAGATATAACTACCAGTGCTTCTGAAACTACTTATTATATTTATTTTACCAACAATATTTCGTTCTTTACAGTTCTTCCCCTCGGTGGACTCAGCAGATAGCCTAATGTTGTTTTGCTATAAGATAACACACACACACACACACACTCTTATAAAAATAAATTGAAAAATTAGTGAAATACGTAGGTGTTTCCTAACAACAAAACCACTTAACTGTTTCCACGTTGAGGAATCGAACGCCTCATTAGTCACCGCTATCTCATCGGAGAACTAAACACATATGAGTTTAAAATCGAAAACAATCCAGCAACTTAAAAATAATTTTAGGAGATTATCTCTATAGATTTTAATGTGTTTTAGTTTGGCTGCTTAAATGTAAACTTGTTGACAATATTGTAAAAAAAGAAACCCATCTGAATCCTCATTGTTTGTTGTAAAATTTCGTACAAAGCTACACGAGAACTATCTGCGCTAGCCGTCTTTAATTTAACAGTGTAAGAATAGAGGGAGAGCAGCTGGTCATCACCACCCAACGCCAACTCTTGGGCTACTCTTTTACCCATGAATAGTGGGATTGACCGTCACATTTTTACACCCCCACATCTGAGAGGGCGAGTATGTTTAGTGTGACGGAGATTCGAACCGGCGAACCTCAGAGTGCGAGTCCAATGCCTTAACCACGTGGCCATCAGTCCTCATTGTAAAAACCTACACTTTTTTACGTTTTACAGTTTTACATAAATATTTATGTCTTAAAACGCTGTAAACAATAATAACTCCCAATTAATTATTTAATGCATTCTAATCTTAATTCTTTTTTTTATGAACTGATTTACAGCATTCTGCTATTTACATTGTACTGCCTTCATTCAGTTATTAGTTTTCCAAAAGTATTTTATTTCTCATCTACATATTTAAATTGATTTGTTTAGAAAGTATAAATAATCTCTACAACACATATTGTTTTTGGTTCCCCTTATAAATTACATACGTACATTCGTTTTCGTGGCATCTCAAATCTATAAAATCTGGAAAATCAATACAAATAAAAATGATGTCTATTGACATAATTTATTTGAAAGGATAAAACTGGTATATACTAACTTACAACACCGGAATATTACACTTTACGTTTTTAATACATGGATAAACATGGGACACCAGGACCATCCGGAACGACACCTGCAACAAACTGTACTCAAACCGTGGTAAGTTCTTAGCAAGTGAGAATCCACGAACGTAAAGTTGATAGTGATATTTTTAGATATAACATGATCTGACGTGATAACATGAAATACAATAATGTACTGAGGCTGAAAAATCATTTGAACTTTCCTCAAGTTAAAGCATTTCTAAACCAAGTTTCATTTTGTTTTGAATACAATTTCTATTGTGATAATTTGATTTGAAAAATATTTGTTTAGAAATATTGTTGATAATTTTATTTTGAAAGCATAAAATATAGATAGTTAATAAACTGTTCCGCATAACAGAATTACGATATTATCTTTATATTTGTTTCTTTTCTCCTAATGTGTACGTAGCACATTGATTTTTGTGTGTAAGAATCCCACTCTGTAGCGATTAATAATTGCTTAACTGTGAGGTAAGTTAATTTTATTTATTGCAAACGACGATAACCTATTTTATTTAAATGTTAACTTAAACATTAACAATTCAGATAATTGTGGTACTCTGTTGTTCAAAACAGTCAGTTTTAATTCGTTGGGTGAAACTCTCATACATTTCTTGGATTTCTTCCAAACCTTGCAAGCTAGTTATTAATATTAATGAAACAATAAACTTCATTAGTAAGACTCAATAAAAACAACATAATTTAGATAATTATTGCTATCTTAGTGAAATGTTTGAACTGGTAACTAAAATTTGTGAGAAGTGGGATCATATCAAGAAACGGCAAGAAAACACTAAGACACACATAATGTCTAAATATATTTTCGAATAACGTGATAACCTATTGTAGGCCTAATCGTTGCTTTCATAATAGTTTGTTTAGAGCAAAGGTACTTAAGCTAACTACCACCGTCCCTAATTTTGAGTTGATGACCAATAACTTGCCAATCGGACGGCATAATCCACGGCCAACTTTTGAGATACTCTTTACTCACGAATAATGGCATTAACCATCAGATTATAACAGCCCATCGCTGAAAGGACAAGCATGTGCTAGACCGAATTTCTATCCTGCTACCCGCAGATTGCAAGTCAACCTACCTAACCGTTACGAGAGCCTTCTTGACATTACAAGATTAAAATATATCGATTTATTAGTTGTCTAGCAAAACTTAGGGATTCTCAACACTGTTAGCTTCTACCTTTCTATCTATCAGCTTTAAACAACTTTACTATTTAATTAGCACATTTTATTATTTTACATTAAGACAAATCTAAAAGTGAACACAAAATGATTAAATAAACACGTGTAGACATAAATTATATAAAAACTAAAAATATTTATACATGTTTGTGACGTGTGTATTTTATTGTGTGAAATTTATAAGTCAAGTTTTGTTTTTTAAATACGAAATGATAAAGAAATTTATTACAGTAAACTATCTTATCCATCGCATAAGTGATTTAATATCAGAATTTTTGAAAACATCTAGCCCTGACCTGGAAAAAAATATGATTTTTATTACAAGACCAAATGAAGAATGAGCCTGAACGGTCGATAACCACAGCTAACTTGTTTGATACAACAACCCAGTTTGAACGGTCGATAACCACAGCTAACTTGTTTGATACAACAACCCAGTTTGAACGGTCGATAACCACAGCTAACTTGTTTGATACAACAACCCAGTTTGAACGGTCGATAACCACAGCTAACTTGTTTGATACAACAACCCAGTTTGAACGGTCGATAACCACAGCTAACTTGTTTGATACAACAACCCAGTTTGAACGGTCGATAACCACAGCTAACTTGTTTGATACAACAACCCAGTTTGAACGGTCGATAACCACAGCTAACTTGTTTGATACAACAACCCAGTTTGAACGGTCGATAACCACAGCTAACTTGTTTGATACAACAACCCAGTTTGAACGGTCGATAACCACAGCTAACTTGTTTGATACAACAACCCAGTTTGAACGGTCGATAACCACAGCTAACTTGTTTGATACAACAACCCAGTTTGAACGGTCGATAACCACAGCTAACTTGTTTGATACAACAACCCAGTTTGAACGGTCGATAACCACAGCTAACTTGTTTGATACAACAACCCAGTTTGAACGGTCGATAACCACAGCTAACTTGTTTGATACAACAACCCAGTTTGAACGGTCGATAACCACAGCTAACTTGTTTGATACAACAACCCAGTTTGAACGGTCGATAACCACAGCTAACTTGTTTGATACAACAACCCAGTTTGAACGGTCGATAACCACAGCTAACTTGTTTGATACAACAACCCAGTTTGAACGGTCGATAACCACAGCTAACTTGTTTGATACAACAACCCAGTTTGAACGGTCGATAACCACAGCTAACTTGTTTGATACAACAACCCAGTTTGAACGGTCGATAACCACAGCTAACTTGTTTGATACAACAACCCAGTTTTTTGTTCCTGGCCTTTTCTTACTTTTTTTTTTTTCAAATAGAAAATTGAACTTCAAAAATATTCCAGTTTTCCCAATATAAAGAGTTGTTGAAAGGGTGTGTAAGTACTTTGAATCTAATTTACTGAAATCATTGTCATTCTGAAACTAATTATACTGACTTAAGGTAAAAATCAAAAGGAAATTTATAATAACCAATAAAATAAACTATGTGTTAAACTGGTTAATATAACAACTTAATGTAAATAAATATTAGTTTTCCAAAAGACGTTACGACCATCAAATTACTTGTTGCACATAGTGATATTTTAAAGTTTAGTCATATAATTGAATATTACCTCCATTTGCACTACGTTTTTACTGCAATCCACTCACACAGCTGACTGTTGGTTTGTTTGTTTTGAATTTTCGCGCAAAGCTACTCGAGGGCTATCTGCGCTAGCCGTCCTTAATTTAGCAGTGTAAGACTAGAGGTAAGGCAACTAGTCATCACTACCCACCGCCAACTCTTGGGCTACTTTTTTACCAATGAATAGTGGGATTGACCGTCACATTATAATGTCCCCACACTGAAAGGGCGAGCATGTTGGGTGCGAGCGGAGTTCGAATCCGCGACCCTCGGATTACTAGTCGAACGCCTTAACACACTTGGCCGTGCCGGGCCCTGACTGTTGAACGTCAGTGCTTGTTATGGGTTGCGTTTTTCCGTAGGTCATAAACACTAGCTAAAAGTAGTTTACTGTATATAGCTATATATAGCGAGAATATTTTCAGGAGATAGTGGTTAATTAAAAGATAATCTTTGAAGTAAAATATTACATTTTTAAAGGTTATAATGAAAGGTCAATAACGATAACTTCGTAAAGTACTACAAGTTCAACATAATTTTCAGCAGATACTAAAATAGTATATTTGACTTTAAACACGTTAGAGAAAATAAAATAAAAATTCTTATCTGTTGGTTTCAAAAACTATCTGTACATTGCCATCGCTTATTCTGAACCAGAGGAACACTAGTTGACAACTATTTGGCTTCTATTTTCTGATATAATAATGGAATTTGATTGTCACTTTTATAGCATGCAATTGTCTCGAAGTGCAGAGTACGTTTCTGTGGTAAAGGTTTTGTGTAAGCTAAATACTGAACCATATCTAATCTAAATTTAATGACATAAGATGAAAAAAGAAAAAGTCATATAGGTTTAGGTATTTAGTTACATCACGGGGCTGACATGGCGAGGTGATTAGTGCGCTCTCGACTCGCAATGAACATGTCGTGGGTTCGAGTCCCCTTTACATTAAACATGATCGCCCTTTCAGGTGTGGATGTGTTATAATGCGACGGTCAATCCCAATTTCGTTTATAAAATAATAGCCCAAGAGTTGGCAGTGGATGGTGCTGCCTACCCTCTGGTCTTACACTGCTAAATTGGGGACGGCTTGCGCAGACAGCTCTCGCGTAGCTTTGCACGGAATTCAAAACACACACACACATAAATAAACAGTAGCATGGCAACGTAATATAATTCAAGAGTTAAACTATTAAAACAATTAAAATATTTAGCTCCTATCAACAATTTACTGCTTTAAATCAATTAACTCGATAACCTTGTAAATCTGTTATTTCAAATAACTTCTGTTAATGAGTTTTGCACTAATTTCATTTACGTTTTCTTTTCTTTAAAAATTTATTAGGTTAAATTATTTTACAAAATATTCACGCTTCTGCTTCCTTAACTTAAATATTGCATTCTTATATTGTGTTGCTTTTATGTATTATAGTTCTTTTTTCACATATTTCTGTATACCTTAGCTATTTTTTTTACAGGTAAACCGTTCAGATCAAATATCGTTGCATTTTATTTTCATTACAAATTTCGGCAACTCAAAACCTGAATTCAGTAAAAAAAATATTCTTTACAGAACCAGGAATTGATATAAGTTATATATTTAAAAACTTCTTGACTTTGAAAAAGCTAAAGTAGGATTTGAGCCCACACTTGCAAAGAATACAGTAGTATAAATCATTAATATTACCATAAAGTTTATCCTAAATATTAAAATAATTCATTCTCTGTTTGAATTCACAACTGTTTACACCCCTCTTGGCTGTAAGATGCACTAAAAGATAGAATTATTATTCATGTAATAGATATCCAATTAGCTGCTTTTCTCGGTTCATTTCAATATCCACATAAGTGATGTTTTTGGTTTATGGCATACTATTTTGTATACATTGTTCTCTGTTGCCAGAACAAGTAGAAAAATAACTAATAGAAGAACACCACCTGTTGTAGACTTATAATTCTTAACCTGAGACAAATATGAATCTGCTGCATTTAATGTGGCTTGTTTTGAATTTTGCGTAAAGCAACACGAGGGCTACCTGCGCTCGCCACCCCTAATTTAGCACTGTAAGACAAGAGGGAAGGCAGCTAGTCATCGCGACTCAAGTTACGAGTCGAGTGCCTTAACCACCTGGTCATGCATTTTATGTGACGTGAGAGATATCCATTTCAAAAATATTAAAATTGTGGTATTCCATCATTAATAAGAGGGGTTGAATGTCACACATTTGTCCAAATATTTGTTCCCTTGTGTAGATTAGCAGTATACTGTTATTTCAAACGTCATTCTTATAATTTGAGTTAGGGCTTTCTACTCCCTGTCACACCAAACACGCTCGCACTTTCAGTCATGATGGGGTTAATTATGTGCGGTCAATCCCACTATTCGTTGGTAAAAGAGTAGTCCTAGAGTTGGCGGTGGGTGGTGATGACTACACCCTCCCTCCCTCTAGTCTTACACTACTTATTTAGGGACGGCTAGCGCATATAGTCCTTGTGTAGCTTAGCGCGAAATTCAAAAAACAAAAGTATTTTATCTGTGGACACTATGTGTTTGTGTATTTATGAATCTTGCAACAATTATTTTCACGTTTTAAAGTTTTTATCGTTAAAAATGGCGATACGTTGTTTAATTACTAAAAAAATATAAAATAAGTTTTATTTGTTATCTTTATTAAAACCTAAATATACTGCGATAATGTATGCTCTTTTGACTTTCGATAGTGGAAAATAGTAAGAAAAATAACAAAAAAACAGTATTTTTAATACTCTAAACTATAACAATATATTTGAATACTGTATATGATTTTGAAATTAAGTAAAACTAAGGTTTCACCTCGAGTGGAACTGGAACCCTTGCTGTCAGGTGTAGATAACAGTACAAAATATATATAAAAAAGAACTTTTCAAATTTTACACGTATCTCTAATCTCGTAGTCATTATTTTGAATCTAGTATTTTTGTAGAGAAAACTGACATTAAAACCTAAGCATATAACTTTAATAAAATATACCGATATTGGTGCTACAGTCGTCAAACCGTAGTCCAGGTTAATAATTACAGCTTGAATTTTGTTTTATGCCAGTTCTCCCTTAGTTAATACCCTATAGTGGCTCATTGGTAAGCCTAATGATTTATAATGTTAAAAATCAGGTATGTCACCCGATGTGAGCAGACTGTGACTTAGCTTTGTGCAAAACAACAAACAAACAAATCCTTTAGTTACTCTTCATCATATGGATGAAGAATTTAAAGATATTCACCTGCTCTGATTAGATATGTTTGGGAAAATAATAAGAGTTATATTTCAGCTCAAACTTGGTCAAAAACTCAGCCAAACATATAGTATTACACTACGTTCTAAGTTGGCTTGAGTCACCATTGTGTCCTTAAATATAGTTCTACCTGAACAAACTGTATGGATCATCACAATGCAAGCATCTTCATTATTAAACTGTTGTAATTCAATAAGAAGTGTGGATATCAGTACTTTTATATTGTTGAGTAGAAGGTTCTCCAAGAAGATTCGTGTTTTATTACTTAATATCAAATTATATTGTAAATTATCATTAAAAGTATCAATATTACATATGATTTTATGTTTATATTGTAACATATTTACTGTTATTCATTTATTTTATTATTTACGTTTCTTTCCGTTTAATGTATGTAACGTATATTGTTAGATGTGTATTGCGGAAGTCTCGCCTGTTCACTAAAATTGTAGTTTCTCGAGTGTTAGAATCAACAATATTTTTTTTTTACGAAAACACTAACGTATCTTTAAATATTGGTAAACATTCCAGAACTTCGCCTAATAAGTATATAAAAGCAAGTTATCGCAAGACGTGCCAAGAGAAGTATTAGAATATTGTTTGGTCACTACAATCAGTATACTAGAAGCTTCAGAAAGTATAATTGTGACAAACGCTGATTAATAGGAAAGCTAAATATTTTACCAGGAACATTTATAGATTTCGAACAACACAAACTTCAGTGAATTAACTTCAGACGTCAGTATTTCTACGAATATGTGTTTTTCTTATAGCAAAGTCGCATCGAGCTATTTATTGTGTCCACCGGTGAGAATTCAACCCCTGATTTTTGCGTTCTAGGCTCGTACACTTACAGCTGTACCAGGAGGGGTGAACATTTCTACGAGAACAGTAGATATTGTCGACAGAAAAAGAAACTCATTTAACCTCTTCCCAGAGCCCAAAAGACGTTGTCATTTAAATAAATGTATGTTATTTATCAATATCGACTCCTTGTTGTTTGCTGTTATTTTGAATTAAGCACAAAGCTACACAATGAGCTATCTGTGCTCTGCCCATCGCGACATCGAAACCCGGTTTTTAGCGTTGTAAGTCCGCAGACATACCGCTGAGCCACTGGGGGGTTAATATCGACTTCATACGCCAGTGCACTTAGAAGTGTTGTAACCCACGAAAATGAACTTAAAGAAAACCTACGAAGGTAAATTCGTATTTTTTTTCAGTTTTTCTTTGTTAGAAAAAGTGCTGGCTGCTGTTTAGTTTCTCTTCGTTATTGTAATGTCACGGCCACTCTTCTAGATTAGATTACCCCAGCATACATGTCGCTTCAGTATCAACAACCGGAGAAAGGAAATAAACAAATTTGACTTGTCGATTGTCGCATGGTCGAACACATATACAACAATACCTATTCCTAGTATAATTTGTTTGAAGTTGATGTTCTGTTGAGATGTCAATTGATATATTAGTGTCTTATTTTTCTAATGCTTTTTAATCTCCTTCTGAGTACTGACGAAATATTTAACACGAATTAAGTACTGATTTGTTTACGTATTAGAATCTGCTTGTTGCTATGAAACATGACTCTACTAATCTGCTATTAATTTTAAGTATAACGTAATTATTTTACTGTACAAAACTGTTTTATTTTGCAGTGTTTAATGTTAACAATGAATTTTGGAGCCACCTAGACCATCCTGACTACGTACGGTATTTCACCTTCGTGAAACGTATATCCATAAATCTTCAATTGTGTTTAAGGTTTACTTAATATGCACTGTCATCTAAGGAATCCTGATGTTTTGTAAAATAAAAAAGTATTAGAAGAGATACAATACTTTTCTTTTTCGGTTGATGAAGATTCCTTTTTTTACTAAGCTTTGATTTAGGTCATGGTGTTATTGTAATACAATAACTACAGCTAATATCTCAAAGATAACGTATCGACATAATTAATTTGTTTAAAATGACTACAGATTGTTACCAATGAAGCCTCTATACTGGAGAAAACCATAATATGAAGTGGCAAAGCATAACCAGTTTTGGCTGGTAGAAAACTGTTTACACAGAAATAAATAAACTGAACACTTGTGGGTCTGATTATGGTAACAAAAAAAAAAAAAAAAAAGCTGTAGAATTTTGAGAACAAAGATTATGAGGAATAACCTGCAGAATGTAGAATAATTTACTTGTAGGACATCGTAAACAGTAAATTACTTGTTGGACATCGTAAACAGAAATTACTTGTAGAACATCGTAAACAGTAATTTACTTGTACGACATCGTGAACAGTAAATTACTTGTAGGACATTGTAAACAGTAAATTACTTGTAGTACATTATAAACAGAAATTACTTGTAGAACATCGTAAACAGTAAATTACGTGTAGGGCATCGTAAACAGTAAATTACTTGTAGGACACTGTAAACCGTAAATTACTTGTAGGACATTGTAAACAGTAATGGTAATGATAATGAAGAAAAAATTTGGATCAAAGAAAAATGTTGCGAATTTTCGAAGAAGCACAATATATAGTGGTTACAGAAGAATGTATGTGTAGAGTGATTTATGTGGAGAATGTATAGTATAGATTTACATCGAGAATGTATGACGTAGAATGTATTGTATAGAGTGATTTATGTAGAGAATGTATGTAGAGAATGATTTACGTGGAGAATGTATGTGTAGAGAGATTTAAGTAAAGAATGTATGACGTAGATTGATTTATTTGTAGAATATACGTGTATAATGATTTATGTGTAGAGTGTAAGTGTAAAATGATTTTTTGTGTAGAATGTATGGTGGAGAATGATTTATGTGTAGGATGTAAGTGTAAAATGAATTATGTGTAGAATGTATGCGTAAAATGTAAGTGTGGAATGATTTGTGTGAAGAAGGTATAGTAGAGTGATTTATGTGTAGAATGTATGATGGAGAAGGATTTATGTGTAGAATGTATGGTGTAAAATAATTTATGTGTAAGATATAAGTATACAATGATTTATGTGTAGAATGTACGGTGGAGAATGATTTGTGTGTAGGAAGTAAGTGTAAAATGATTTATGTGCAGAATGTAAGTGTAGAATAATTTATGTGTAGAAGGTATGGTGGAGAATGATTTATGTGTAGAAGGTATGGTGGAGAATGATTTATGTGTAGAAGGTATGGTGAAGAATGATTTATGTGTAGGATGTAAGTGTAGAATGATTTATGTGTAGAATGTGTGATGTAGAATGATTTATATGTAGAATGTACGGTGGAGAATGATTTATATGTAGAATGTACGGTGGAGTATGAATTATGTGTACAATGTATGGTGGAGAATGATTTACGTGTATAATGTATGGTGGAAAATGATTTATGTGTAGGATGTAAGTGTAGAATGTATGGTGGAGAATAATTTACTACTAAAGCTGGTGTTCTTGAGCCGTTTTCATTCAAAAAATCAATGTCTGAATTGTTACATAAATGTTTGTTACTGGCTAGATCCACATGACCAAAGTAGTGAGAATAATCAGCTTTGGGGAGATAGAGAATCAAAATGACCACTATGCTATTTCCGTATAAATCATCCCAGCAAACCATTTCTTAAGTATCATATATTTTGTTCAACGCTTTCCGATTCCGGTGTGTTATGCGGACCCTTCTTTGTTACCAATAGTTACATTATTACTTCAGTTGACTCAAAGATTAGTAGCTAAAAGTAAGTTTATTGATTATTTTGAGCTGTTTTATCACATTTGGTTAACAATAAAGTCAAAGCCAAACTAAAAGGATTAAGTAATTAATAAACGCCTTGCGGTATGAAAGGATTTTTGTTTTAATATCTCTAAAGCACCTTCTTCTTTCAGATGTTCGCTTATAGCCACATAAAAGGTTTCTACGCTAGCCATTATTATTTTGAAATGATAGACTATAGGGAATACATTTAGTTAATAGAGAACATCGTCAATTGTTGAATTACTTTAAATTGGTGGGATATGAATATCATTCTCATAAAACACCCACGTCTCCAGACTTCGGAGCATAATTTTACTGCAACGTGACGAGGTCTATGTACATTAAGAACTGTAAGAGGGCAAGTTAATTTCTGGGACACCCGGCCTTATACGAAAACAATAGATAATTAATAACGAACTAACATATAAGTATGCTAATGTTATTATTTGCCAGATGGATAAGGCACTCGACTCGTAATCCGAGAGACGCGGCATCGAACCTCGTCACACTAAAGAGGCTCACCTTTTAAATCGTGGGGACATTATAATGTGACGGTCAATACTCTTATTCGTTGGTAAAAGAGTAGTCCAAGAGTTGGCGGTGGGTGATGATGACTAGATGCCTTCTCTCTAGTCTTACGCTGAAAAATTATGGACGGCTAGAGCCGATAGCCCTCGAGTTGTTTTGCGCGAAATGCAAAACAAACAATTACTTTTATTTGTAAAATTATTTTATTCTTATATACGATTATCACAATTATTTGTTACTGAGCAAAGAGAAATACAAAGATTGTCAAAAATAAGTCGTAATGTAAATTATTATTTACTGCATTAAGTCGTACAGTGTTATTTTGTTTTAGGTTTAAATGGAGCATGCGTCATGTAAAGTAGATATAAAAATGTACATTATTGGAAGCCGTTTTATATCCTAAATGTGACTTCGATATGAAGCATTTTCTTTAAATATCGTGTTTGGTTAGCTCCCCTTATTTCTTATCAATGCTTAGTTTCTCTTTTTAACTAGAGGAGTTTGAGCTACTTATCAAATAATAACAAAAAAAATAAAAATCATTATATCTCGAGAAGATAAAATACACTTTTTGAAGAAATTAGTGTCGCTTCAAGCATTCCTCAGAACCTTTTTTTCGTAATGTTTAGACGAGCGTAGCCAATTAGTTAGCGCACTACCCACATGGATCAGTGTTAACACACAAAATAAAAATAAAAATCGAGCTCCAGAGTTTGAAGCCGCGAATGTGTAATAAAAATGAAAATCAGATCCACTGTTCAGTCTGACAAAATTAGCCAAAGAGTTGACGGTTCATGTTTTGAAGTGATAGACAAGGAGGAAGACAACCAGTTAACAGAATACATAACTAAATTCTGCAATATATTAATTGAATAGTGAGATACGAACGACATACTCATAACGTATCCACAACTCAAAACTAAGAAAATCGTTTTAAGACAACAGAACGCAAACTTAGCAACTATGGAGCAGGATATACTTTCAATTTTATAGAGAGGGGCGTAAAATATAGCTCAGGTTTATTACTTGCTTTATTACAGTAATTCAAAGATCCGTTATAAAATACTGTCGTTTTCACTTGTATTTTTGGCCCCTGATGTCTTACTGATAAGTTAGACGATTTTCACGCTAAAAATTCGATTTCGACACCCGCGGTTGAAAGAGCACAGATAACCTATTCTATAGCTTGTGCTTAAGAACAAATAGGTACGTTATTCACAAATTTAATAAATTCCTTCAAATTTAGGACAGCTAGCACAACTAGTCCTGGTATAGCGTTGCAGAAAATTCAGCAAACAATAAAACAGATTTTATCCTTATCGCATGTATTCATTTTACTTGAGGGATAAACCATTTCTACAACTATTTTGATATAAAAAACACCATTCTATTATACATTTGCAAAACGTTTATTGAAAGATAGCTCAATGCCAAGTCCATAAAGGTAACTTTTATATTAACATAAATATATCTCATATAATTTGTAATTTAAACTGTGTTCATTACATATATATATATACATATTATTTTTTCACATTCAGTATCAGTTATCTTATAATTCTCCTTTTCAAATAATTGGGTGATGACAGCATGATAAACGAGGGTGCAGGTCAAGTGTGCGTCCAAATATTTGACGTGTATTTCCAATATAAAACAAATGCATAAATAAAAATATTAGGTTAAAATTTGATTTAACTTAAGCAAAATCCATTCAAAGACACATATACATATACGTGTATATAATTATTACTGTATTTACATATATAAATATTCTAATATGACTAACAGTGTTGTCATTTTGATTGGAGTATGGTAGTTCATGGGGACGTATATAGAGACTTAACTGATAAACACAAGTAGTAAAATTGTTATCCATTTTCAAAACGTTTAAAATAACATACTTTTTAGTAAAAAACAAAATTTTTATGGAGCTATAGTATTTAACATATTCTCCAAAGCATAGTCGAGGTTAAATACATATATATATATATAAACACACACATACATTTCACTATTAACATGGGCTCATCCATCATTTTATAGCTAGCATAATATGTTTTAATTAACATATATTAGCATACATTTTTCAAGTTTTACAGTAAGGAGCGTAAAATTTACCTTACGTTTATCACCTACTTCAAAGTACTTATTACCTAATTCAAAGAAATGGTAAAAATAATACAATATTTATTTATGTCCTCGGCTCAGTGGTCGTTTTTACGCTAGAAATCGGTTTTCGATCTCCAAGGTGGACAAAACACAGATATATAAGTCACGTGTTGTTATTTTTTGTGCAGAAATTTATGGTTGATTCTATTTCTTATTGTAGTTTCAAGTTACTTCAAACCAACACTTATTAAGAGTTCATAGTTTGTACAGATAATTTTTCTCTTCGAACAGTAGCTTTATATTTAGCCTCATGTAGTAATTGTTAGACATAGGGCTAATTATCAATTAAATTATATATTAAAACATCAAACATACCATGGAAAAACTGTTATATATTATTTCACGTCCAGGAGCTTATTTACGAATTTATTGAACTTAACGTTCTACTACAGTATAAAACTTTTTTTATGATTATTATCTTATTTAGAAACCGGATGTGACCAATGGTTAGCATGCCGGACTGTGGATTTGCAGACCCATCATTTGCATCCTGTTACTGTTAAAACAATCGGACTTTTGAGCCGTAGAAGCTTTAACAGGGTAATCGTGAAATATGGTCAAACAAGAGTAGCCTAACAGTTGGAGGTAGGTGCTGTGAACTAGCTATATATCTGTTATTCTATTAGTTAAGAATTAGAAACAGTTAACAGAAATAGCCATTGAGAAGCTCAGCGTGAATTTTCGAACAGAAACAAACCAATCTACTTGTTTGAATGTTATTCCATCTTGTTATTCACATTAACTAATATATGAAGTTTATTTTTGACATTAAACAATAATCGGGATGTAATGAACGTCATCTAAAAGTGAAGTGAAGTTTATTAAAAGTTTCCGTTTTAAAGCTAAATGTTGCAGCTTGAAATGAAAATGCAATTGAAATTATTTATTTGAAGAAATAAAAAAGGATCATATACCAAAGTATCAGTTGTGTATGTTGCGATTGTGCACTGAAGTCGTCTTTGTAGTTAAATCAATGCTTACTAAGCGAATAATACGAAGAATAAAATATCAATCATGGGTACAGTTACGACAGAAAGTGTTCGTACCCCTGCGTCGTGAGTAGTTTTTTTTCCTCATAACTTGAAAAGTATCATGATTAGGATAAAAGAGGTGTAGTATATTATAAATATTATACTAACACATATCTACATACATTTTTATGTAAATTGAACGACAAATAAACTGTTTATAAACAAATAACCAAACATAGAAGGGGCAGAAAGTGTTCGTGTGTCTACTTTAATGGTCAGTTGTGTAGCCTTTCAGGTGAATTACTTGGCGCAATCTCTCCTCATAGCCCTCCATGATCGTTTGACAGTACTCGACTGGTATTTTCTTCCATTCTTCTTTACAGAAGACCTCCAACTCTTGCAAGTTTTTTCGGATGACGCTGATGAACCCTGGTCTTCAACTCATGCCAAATGTTTTCAATTGGGTTAAGATCAGATGACTACGATGGCCACTCCAGAACGCTTATATGGTTCCTCTGCAACCAAGATTGCACATATTTCGATGTGTTCTTAGGGTCATTGTCGTGCTGGGAGATCCAACGACGCCCAAGCCGCAAGTTCCAAGCATCATTCTTGAAATAAGAATTTAATATATCAACGTACTCTTTTTTTCTCATGATTCCGTTGACCCGGTGAAGGCTGCCTACACCAGAAGAGCTGAAGGAACCCCATAGCATGATCAAACCACCTCCGTGTTTAACTGTAGGGACGGTGTTCTTTGGAAGATTTCTTTCCCCTTCTTACGGAAAATATTGCGAACATCATTGTGGCCGAAAAGCTCGATTTTAGTCTCGTCTGACAAAAGAATACTCTTCCAATAGGTTTATCTATATGCTTTATTGCATACCTCGATGGTGCTTCTAAATAAACAAACTTTAAATATGGAATTCTATGAGGACGGCATTCTTTGAACCCAGAAGAGCGTCACATGTTCGTAACTGTAGAGGTGCTTACTTCAATCCAAGTTTCCCTTACCAGTTTCTGTATGTCATTACGTGTTAAACGAGGGTTCCTACTAACTTCTCTGAGAACCTTCCTCTTGGTTCTCTCTGGAACTTTGGTGGGGGCATCCGGAACAAGGGAAGTTAGCAGTTAATCCTGTAAGCTTAAACTTGGCAATTATGCTTTGAGCAGTAGATTTCGGCACATTAAGTTGTGTAGCAATACCGGAAAGAGACACACGAGACTTGTATTTTACAATAATTCGTTTTTTTTAGATCACTGGACAGTTTTTTCCTGTTCGCCATGATGACTAAGCAGATAATGACGGACACGGCGCTAAATTGTCGGAAGTACATTTTTTTGCTGGCTAAATTCCAATAATTATGAACCCAGTGTCTAGTTCTGGAATGGTGTAATATAATTTATTCGCCAAACTAAACAAATTTTTTACAGGAATATTCGTTTTTTCACACGTTCTGAAATGTACGAACTCTTTCTGCTCCTCCTATTTTTGGTTATTTGTTTATAAACAGTTTATTTGTCGTTTAATTTAATAAAAAATTATGTAGATGTGTGGTAGTATAATATTTATAATATATAATACGTCTATTAGCCTAATCGTGATACTTTTTAAGTTATAAGCAAAAACTACTCGGAACGCAGTGGTACGAACACTTTCTGTCGTAACTGTATATTTATTTTGTATTATAAATGCTGACCTGATTATTTTAGCAAAGTAGGATAAACGGTCAGATCCCTGAAACAGTTTCCTCATGAAAATAAAAATAACTGAACATTATAATCCTTCAAGTGTTCCCGGCCATTGCAGCAAAAAAGAGCCTGGCATGACCAGATGGTTAGGGCGCCTGACTCGTAACCTGAGGATCCCGGATTTGAATCTCCGGTACACTAAACAAGCTTGCCCTTTTAGCTGAGTGGGTGTTATTATTTGACGGTCAATCTCACTATTCGTTGGTAAAATTTTAGCCCAAGAATTGGAAGTGGATAGTGATGACTAGCTGCCTTCCTTCTTGTCTTACACTGGTAAATTAGGGGCGGCTAGCGCAGGTAGCTTTCGTGTAGCTTTGAGCAAATTTCAATAACAAACAAACCAAACAAGCCACTGTATATTAAAAATAGTGCTGAAAATATTTATAAAATGTTATTCAAAATTAATACTTTATGTTTGTTTTTTACTTGCCCAAAATAAGGTAGTATTTGAAAGTATGGATCTACTCACAATTTTAAATTAAATTAAAATACGTTTGTTAAAATGTTTGGTAGTCTATATTAGGTCTTTTTTCACGAAATTGAACTTGAAACTTATGTAAATTTATCTTTAATCTTAAATTATATGTTTTACCATCACAAATTCCTCAAAACGTATCGTTCTAAACGATATATCACATTTATATCATGTCAATTAAATTAATTACTAATGAAAAACGAACTAAATACATTATTTGTCTTTATTTTTATTGTTTTAATATTACCTAAGCTACATTTTTTGCTATCAAATGTTAAATAAATAGTCAATTAGTAAGAGTTGCTGGAACATTTAATTTTATATTTGTGAAATAATTATTTAAAATATTTACATAATGATAAGAATTTGTAAAAAAAATTAGTAAATTACAATATAATATTTTGATGAACATTGTCATGGCTGAAAAGAACAGGTGAGTTTAATTTTTGTATTTATTGAATTTAAAATCCCAACAAATGTATTAACATATTAAGCAGCCTTTAATATTACAAAATAATTGTTCATAAATCTGCAATTTTGTTTTTCGAAATAATTAAGTAATATTTTAAATAACTGCCTTTTAGAGTTGTTAGTATACGTTGAAGCGACTTAATTGCTATATAAGAAATTTAATAGAAAATATATTTCTTGTGACTAAAAATAAATTTTTTGGACTAGATCTAAGCGTTTTAAATTAATTTTTTTTATTAAACGTAAGATGAAGTAATTCTTCACTATTGACCTAGAAACAAATTAACAATTAAGTCCATAATCATGTTCAATATAATATGATTATAAAATCGTTGTGTTATAAAAACCCATCATTTATCTTTATCTGTTTTTCGCGAAAACTCAAATTGAAATCTTTATGTTTATTAAAAGATTTCCGTTACTTTGAAGTAAAATTGTTTCTTCCTTTCGGTTTCAATAACAGAAATATAATTGAATTTTTTAGATAAATTAAGCATAGTTCAGGATTTATCATTTTTTTAAGATCAAAATATAATTTTACTTTTATTACTGAATTACCTTTATTTGAAACATAATAGGAATATTCTTTAAACCTCACTTTCCTAGAAAGTTCGTACATATCTTCTGCCAGTTATATATTTAAAACTTTGTACAAGTAAACATTAAATCTCATGTAGATGATCATATTTCATGTTAATCCAGTTTTACTTTCAGTTAGATTAATAATTAAAAAAAAACACGTCTGATTATTAGGGATTATTGTAACTCTATCATTTTTTTTCCCGAAACCATGAATATTTTATGATTGTCTCTTCCTTCATGATGCACATCTTTCATCATTTTAAAGTTTCTCAGTGTAAAGCTCTTGTTTTACTGTCCCTGTTGTAAAGCATATTTATATAGCAGCAATTCTTGAAGTCCAGCGTTGATATTGATCCGTTATTCCTTCTCCAGTTCGAGCACTGTATTATGAATAACACTCCTTTGCTGTTACTAGCCTTTTGAGAGTATTTTATTCTATTTACAATAATTTATCTTTCAAATTTTCACTTTTCCGTGAGTTTTTCTCTTTGTTAATTGTTCTATAAACCATACTTCTTTTCCCTTCTATTTTCTTTTTCTTCTGTCTCTTCCAATTTAAACGAGTCAGTCCAATGCTCTATAAATGCTTCAAAGACTTCTTCAAACTTCGTCTTTTTATTAAATAAATTCTCTTTTCGGAATCGGTTTCAGTAAATTCTATCCTCCGATTTTCCTTATCAACTTCCATGGCATCAATTTCAATCCTCAAGTTTGACTATCTTAATGCAAGATATCTGCAAGTTTAATCACTTGAACAATATTCTGTTGATTCAGCGATATGAAGTCAGTCGCAATTCTACGTGATTTTTCGCATGTGAAAACCTCCAACTGGTGCAAATGTAGGCTTATGCTATACCTTCCCAAAAGAAAGACTGGGGATTTGAGAAAGCGTTAGCCAAACAGAAAAGTCTTTGATGATCTAATTTAACAGTGTACAACTTTGCGATAACGGAACGAATCATTAGTCATTTCCACTTTCTCTTATGAAATTGAGATACACGCCATGTGGTTCACCGTCAACTTTTCTACTCATTTACTTATATTCAATTCATGACAAAAAAGATAACAGAATACACCTCAAGCTACATTTTCAAATTTTTGGATAGACAAATCTTGTTTACACAGGAATATTTACTAATGCAAAGCTTAAGTTGAAATGTCTTAAGCTTACATAAACACTAATTGCTATTTTTTAACACAAGGTTTAGTTAATGAAAAAACGCATGACAAATAATGCATTTTGGAAAATGTTCATGATTCATTTCCTTCCTTCTTTATTTTGGAATTACGCTTGAACTGTTCAGAAAACAGCTGTGGGTTTCAGGTGTGTTACTGTAATATATTATTTTACTTGTGCCAAACTTTAAGTTTCAAATTCGGATTAGACAGAGTTTAAGATCAGGGTGACTTGGGAAGTTCAGGTGTGTATGAAAGTCTTTTCCTTCTACAATAACACTAAGTGTTTGCCCAGGCTTACTGATAAGTCATGCAGCTGATAATGTAATTTAAATACACCATTTAAGTATGTAGACAGTTAACTCTTATACACCGAGGTCTCTTCGATCATGATTATAAAATTTGACCACTTTGCACTCACTAATAAGTCATGCAGCTGATAATGTAATTTAAATACACCATTTAAGTATGTAGGTAGCTAAATTTTATACACCGAGGTCTCTTCGATCATGTTTATAAAATTTGACCACTTTGCAGTTGATGCTAGTCATATACGTGTTCCAGTAGACTGCACTAAGGAAATTAATTCTAAATCAAATATTAATTGAACGTGAAGTGGCTCAACGTTGAATGGTCTGAGATAGATAATTTGAAGACGTTTTAAAGCAGAAAACACATTCATGTTACTATTTTATTAATTAAACTTATAGCAATCAGTCTACTTCTATTAATGTTCCTAAAGTAATTAACAGAGCGTTGGTAAAATCTATCTGGCAACGTTAAGATGTTTGTATAGTTGTATGTGAGCTCTATGAATATAGTTTTTGGAACAGTTAAGGCTGTAAATATAATATGATTACGATTCGTTTGTAATTTACTTGTATTAAATGTTGAGAAATTTTACAAAGTTAAATACGTGTTTAATTACTGAGTGGTTGAAAGCTGTGTAAAATAGAAATCAAATAATTATTTTTTCAAAATATTATCTACTAAAGTACCCTTATTGATACAAGCTAAATTTGCACAATTGATTATTTTGATAACTTTATTTTGGATGTATTCTATATTCTTCGTCCTTGTTAACTTGATTTCATAGGCAAGGCTAAAAATTTAGCTAATGTATTGACTTACTACTGCCGTAGACGATAAATTACTGACAATCTCTCAACTATTTGGCTCGCCATGACCAGGTGGATAAGACACTCGACTCGTAATCCGAGGGTCACGGCTTCGAATCCCCATTACACCAAACATGCTCGCCCTTTCAGCCGTGGGGGCGTTATAAAGTTATGGTTAATTCCACTATTCGTTAGTAAAAGAGTAGCCCAAGAGTTGGCGGTGGTTGGTGATAAGTAGTTGCCTTCCCTCTAATCTTACACTGCTAAATTAGGGACGGCTAGCGCAGATAGCCCAGGTGTAGCTTTGCACGAAATTCAAAACAAACCAAACGCTACTATTGTTGTTTGAAAGACGCATGCCTTTTACAGAAAATATTGAAAATGGATTAGGTGTGTATTTCAACATTTATTATTACTTCTCCATGGAGGCAGGTGTTGCCTAGTAGCAGCACCTCAGACTGTAAAACACAGGATTTTGGTTAGCGTTTCGTTACCATAACATTTATTATGAGTGTTTGACTAATTGTCTTCTCACTGATTTATCATTTCAAATTTAGAGTCTGCTGCCACTGATGGTTGCTGTTAGCTTCATGCGGTTATTCGAAAGAAGCAAACAAAACAAATGACATTTTCTGTAATTTAAGACATTATAAATAAATTACCGAAGCTCAAGTTTCAACATTAGAAGCTCAATTCATTATGTTATACAGACAGTCGTGGAATTTATTAATGTCAAGAAACACGACCTACTATACAGTGTTTATTATTAAAATCTTCTATTATGTTTTCTTTGAGTCTATTAGGTGGCTTATGGTTTGTCGGAATTTTCTAGAAATATTTAAAATTTTGAGTAACTTATTGTTTGATTCTAGAAATACGAAAAGCCGATTCCTAACATATTTTCAAGAGTTTTGAAAAGACAGATAGTGAGGCTTATGGGTCTGTAACTCTTTCTGCTGTTTTTTCTCTTTTAGAAATACAGAAATATTGACTTTTCTCTAAATATAGAGTGCATACATAACCAGTTTTGAGAAAGAGGTTGAGAAGAGATGTTAGATGCTCGTATACTTTATGAGAGCCTATTATTGTTAAGATAACATCTTGACCAGATGCTTCAGTTTTCATCTTTTAGAAGTTTTAGTATATCTATAGAAGTGATTGGTTTAACTAAATTACGTATAATTGAATGTTAATCAACAGAAATATGTAGTGTTTCACCATTCACAGTTAACGAAAAGCGGGACTTTAAAACGTATCCTATAATATACGAAGTTGTTTGTTTTGTTAAATAATAATGTATTTGTGTAAATGTAATTAAGTGGCTTGAATAGATTTTGAAGGTGTCACGTTTTTCCTGTTGTATACGTATATAGATATATGGTATTTTTTGTATTGTATGTTTCTAAACGATTTAGGGAGAACCCTGATGTCAATCTGAGAGCAGAAGATTTCTCAGGTTCGGTTTTTATTTGTTGATACTTCATTGCGGATATTGTTTTGGTTTTTAATGTGCGAGATATTATGTTCTTGTAGATTTTTCTCAATTGTATACTTTGTTTGATAGTGTTGAGAATTTATGAGTTTTATTGTCCACAGTTTAGATCTATAGCTGGGTTGTGTATGTTTTCGGTATGCAACTGTTTGTTGTTTTTAAGAGCCAGTGCTCTTAAAAGTTAGTAATCATCGAAGTACTACGAAGTTGTAGCGTAGGTAATGACACCTGTCGGTAGGATCTTATATAGGACCGTTACTTATATTTTCCAGTGAAGCTTTACACATGCACATTTGACTTCACCTTATCCAGAATGTGTTAGTATCACTTCTCCACCGATACAGGATGTACTTTTTGTAGCAGTTGTTAACTTGATTTTACTTGGTGATGGAGATATGTGTGATATCAGAAAGTGTGTGGTTCTGGATTGTTTTGTGCTACTTTGCTTTTTATTTTAAACACGCATGCCTTATACGTGAGGCTATCACTGGTAGAAATGACATTCAAGGTAAGTTTAATGAAAAACGAAAGTCCAGTATATACTGGGATCTTTATTGCCTTGGCATTTAGCAACTCTTGTTGCTTTATCGAGTTTACGAACAAGTTGGTAGATATACATGAACACTTTTACCGTTAATATTTTAACCTGCATCCCAGATAGTGTGTTTGGTATTGTTTCCCACTCATAGATACTAAATTCAGTAGGAACCTTCAAACTCCAGCATGATATATTTTGGTAGAATTCATATACACACTGATGATTTATGTTTGTATTGACAATTCTGGCCGAGCAGTCTGTATGGCTTATAGCCTACAATAGTAATCGTTACATTGAGAAGTGTTATAGTATATAAAGTTCTTGGTGGGTACTGTTATTTTGTTGAACTGTAACAGCCATTCAAACGTCTGAGTCATCGCGTACTAAGAAGTTAAAGCCATTACAAGTCAACTATTCGTGGTGTGAGATTCTTGAAAAAGAATGATATCGTACATCTTCTACAAGCAGTTTGTGTCCTCTGATACATGGCAGTAATCTAGCATACGAGTAAGGTAAAACTAGTATAGTGTGGTATACTATTTATACATGTATTATATGTGCACGATTTTAGTTTCTTTCCCTGTCACCAGTCTTGTTGGTTTTTAAATACATCTTTGCTTGTAGTAAATATTTTAACCATTAACCGTTTTGTTTCTATCAGCCAAATACAATCTTCCATCACGTTTTTGCTACACCCTCCCAAGTCACATAAGCAAAGTTTGAAGAGAAATAGGTCTTTTCCATATACTTTAGACATAAGCAATTGGAAAATAACGCTTTCTGCCCAGAAACAAGAGAAAAAAACATTTTATTACATAATTTTATTATTGTCTGTTCACGAATCAAACTCAGCATGTGAACTCGGGATAGCTCGTAAGTGTATTTATCTATATGATTAAGTTCCTACCCCTATTAATTTGAGAAATAAATAGGGTTAGAAGATACCCAGAATGTTAGCCATGTTTGACAGACTCGTGAAGTAAATTTTTAAGACATATGAATCAGTATTTGGCATTAGTTGTTGTGTTCCTGCTCCCTTAGAATCCCAAGACTGTCATGTTTGAGAGTGTGTGCACACTCCTACTCAAGTTAGAGGAAACAAACGTGGCACACGTGCTGAAATACCACTGCAGATGTCGTAACAGCGTTTGTTTCCAGGCAGTTACCCCTTTCGAAGCAGTTATAGAAGTAATCAGTGATGATGAAGGAACACGATAAATACAGAGCCCTCTGTGAATTATAAACATGTCTTTGAATCCCGTGGCAGAAATTATTATAATAGTAAATATCGATTCTGCAGTTGTATTTGCAAATGAAGTTACAGTAACTCTTATGTAATTAAAACCAAACATCAAAGTTATAACTAACACATAGTGACACTGTACTAAGTCTTTACATAATAATGAGTATGATAACTTTTACTAAATCACCATAAGTTGGTAACTCTACAATACCCTTCGACTTACCACATTTACTTGCACGTATAAACAGTGTAATTAAAGCAATATATACGAATAATATAACCATGTGATAAATTATTAAACACAGCTAGTAAATGAAAATTTCTCGCAACAATTTGTAGACAATTATAAAAATTAGGCTAAATGAATGAAAACTTAAACTCTGGAACGGTTTAACCCAGACTAAATAATGAAGTTCCGTCGCACCATGTTGTAAGTATGCAGTCCCTCTTGTATGAACACCATCTCTAACTAAGAACAATCGATTATCGGGGAATAACGAGATAGCAGGGACCACTTATCTTGTTTATATATTATGTGTATTTATTTTACTTTACTATATTTGTGTTGTTTTATTATTAATAATTTATACAATTTTAACTCGAACTGCTCAATTTTAATACCACTACTATTACTTCTACTGTTTATATAAACTTAATTTACTCAAAGTTGTTCTAATAATAAAGCTAAATCATTGAACTTAAATACCAACTGTCCTTCGACTTCAAAAAGACATGGGAAAGCACCTAAGCCAAAATTTTTGTCTCCCTAACTCCATATATGCGTTAATTACTATACATTGTATTGTTTTTATACCGCAAATATTAGGAATTATGTCATGTTATACATGAAACGTAACAATAATATTAAAATCTGCTATGCCTAAATATTGAAATTTAGTTTAATAGGTTCAAATAATTATCATCCAGAAAAAAATTGAAAATTTAAAAGGTGATATTATACAGCTGTACTGCTAAGCGCAAAGTTTTCATTTTACGCCTTTTTTCATCTAGAGTAATGATAAATTTGGAAACCAAATGTTCGACATGGGAACAACTCTGGCTAAAATATCTTGAATTATACACTACAAACTTTTATGACAAATAAATAAGTAAATACTTACACATATTGAACTCTGTGTACGTTTTGGTGAAGTGTTAAGAAAGTGTTAATGTTTTATAAAGCACTTCTAAAACTTGCTAAGCCTACATTGTTGTTAATCGTAAAGAACGATCTGTATTCTTCACCTTGTGGTTATCAGCTCTCAGTCTTACCGCTGAGCCACCGAAAAAAAACTTTAAGGAGGTAAATTGATAACAAATTAATAAAATAATAAGTTGCGAACTTAAAACTATTTTAAGGAATTTATAAGCAATTAGTTCGTGAATTCACAAACTGGTGAAAAATTTAGGTATTGCCATTTTCATCACCCTGTATTGTTATTCTTTAAAATCCATGATTAGCTATGATTTCACTTTATTATTTGACAAACGACATGAAGTAAACTAAATTGTTTATTTAGTCTATTCAGAGTTATTTAAGTTTCTTATCTTTAGCTTCCTATGACTTAGGCACTCTAAATAGTGATCCCACTCTTAATATAGATAAGATACCATACTTTCAACTCTAGGATAAACAACACTAGGAAAGTTTTAAAAATAGTATTTATACATGTGAGGTTTCATGAAAGAGGCTCTCGGAAAACAATCGGTTCATGGAACATCAATATATACTTCTTGATGACAAGAAACCTACTTGAAATAAAAATGTATCTCAGAAAGGCTGATATTGGTATTAGTAAAAGTATTAATATTCATACCAGTCGTTCTGAGATACATTGATATGTACTTATACTATCAGTGTAAATTAACCATACTCAATTTAGTAGTCAATGTCGCACAGTGCGTATCGAAGATTTTGCAATTCGAGATGAATACTGCTGGCATCCTTAAACGTTCAGATACGGGTGCTTTATAAAATTGACTTTCAATCAGTTATTGGAGAAAGCCATTTTGGTGTTGGCTGGGTGACAACACTTTAATCTACACCTCAAAATAGATTATTCTTAATTAATGTTGTTAATTAGATACGTTCCTTCTAGTTTCTCAGTTTTGAATTAGAAATCACTGTACGTAATATTCCTTTCTGTAGCTTTTAAGCAAAAACTTTTTAAGCAGACAAATAAACTGTCATTCAGATACTCCAGTCATCCTCTTCTTAATAGCTGATATCCTTTGGATACTGTACCGTAAATTATTTTTAAAATTTAGCCATTAGAAAACAGACTACTCTTAAACCTTATTGGTTTGGTTTGGTTTGTTTTTAATTTCGCGCAAAGCTACACGAGGGCTATCTGCACTAGCTGTCTCTAATTTAACAGTGCAAGACTAAAGAGATGGCAATTAGTAATCAACACCCATCGCCAACTTTTAGGCTATTCTTTTGTCAACGAATAGTTGGATTAAGCGTCACATTATAACGCCCCCACGGTTGAAAGGGCGAGCATGTTTGGTGTGACGGGGTTTCGAACCCGCGATCCTCAGACTACGTGTCAAATGCCTTAACCACCTGGCCATGCAGGGCAAGAGTTTGAGAGTTTACTGATCTCACTGTTGGGGCCCTTTTGCATATGTTGCCGCTAAGATTGAAAATCATAATTCCAACCCCTTGAATTATTTTATGCAATAAACGTTTTATTATTTTATAAGTTTGTATTTCATATGTTTCACATTGTGTTTCATAAAGAAAACTTTAAATTACATTATCACAATAATTGTTCCTCAGTGGCTCAGCGGTATGTCTGCGGGCTTACAACATTAAAACCGGGTTTCTATTCCGTGGTGGGCAGAGCACAGATAGCCCATTGTATAACTTTGTGCTTAATTCAAAACAACAATCACAATAATTTTAGTGTTGAAAGTTTGTTAAAAGTCGTTTTTATTATACATAATAGTTTACCTAAAAATACTCATTAAATTATATTTGAGGTTATTTTAAAATTGTAAATTACAATATATTTTCTTAAATACGGACATGAGTAAAAAGGTTCGCTATGCATTAATTAATAAGCCCGCAAATGCTTTCCGAGTAAGAATAGATTATTTAAAATTGACTAACAATGTTTGTATATTAAACAGATAGATTACACACAATCAGAAAAAAAAACGTTTTATTCAAAATATGCTGAATACCAAATTATGAAAATTTATAAAACGTGAATCATTAATCATCAAAGCTCCTAAACCTTTAGTGTCGTCCAGCAACATTATAATGTTTTCAGCCTTGATCAATCACCCATCTTTCTAGGTCTTTCATATCAATATATCGTAAGTCAGAATCATAACTCTTTTTTTTACAACCACTCATGCACGATAGGAAAATGCGGTCATTACTTACTCTTTAACAGTTCAGACAACAAGAATAAATTCATCACTTTCTGATTAAACACAAATGTAAATGTCAGGCATTGCTCCAAGAAATTGCTTCATATTTTCTGACTTTTCATACATTTCTTTGTTTGTTTTTGAATTTCGCGCAAAGCTACACAAGGGTGATCTACGCTAGCCGTTTCTAATTTAGCAGTGAAAAACTAAGGGAAAAGAGCTAGTCATCACTACCAACCGCCAACTCTTGGGCTATTTTGTTACCAACGAATAGTTGGTTTGTTTGTCACAATAACGCCCCTATTTTTATATATGTATATTTGTCATGTATATCCGTTTGTCTGTCTTAAGATGGTGGATTCTTGTCAATTTGTCTTTCAAATCTCCTATTTGAGTGCGTTTGTTTCTTAACAAATGTTTAATTTTGCTATCTATTATTTCTCCATGTATTCCGGGCCAAAGACCTAAGGTTCGGAGATTCGCATGCTGTTATTTTTTAGTCGTTGGTTTGATTTACAAGCAACGGTCAAATTTTAGTACCAGGTCTAACAGGAGCGTCACAAGAGTGGGTGGTGACTAATGTTAACTAATTGGTTGCCTTCCATTCTAGTTTATCACTTCAGAAACAGGAATGTCTGCTTCAGATAGTCCACGTGTAGCTAAGTATGACAAACAAATAATCTTTCTATCTATCTTTAGTGATTAGCGCTTAGTTCTTTTTAAACATTTGTTTCTTTGTTTTTCCGTATGATTACATTTCTATATCTAACATCTCTATCTGTATCCAGTTGACATTATATAAATCAATGCTTTCGAAAGTTTATTTTCATTAAATTAATAGCGTGAGATATTCAATTTTATTTTTTTTTTTTTTCACTAAGTTGGCCTGCATTTTGCAGAACAATATAAATTTTAAGAAAATATTTATTTTACAATTTACTGAGTTTAGCAGTTAGATTGCCTTGTATTCAATTGTGAGGTTTTCATAATTCTTTCAATAGCAGTTTTCGTTACTAGAAATATCTTCACAAATAATGTAATTTATCTATGATATTAAAACCGTAATGGTTTCGTGAGTTGTATAATTTGATCTTAATTTAACAGTAACTTTATGGACAGTAAAAGTTCTCAAACTTTAACGTCTCATTTGATTTGTAATTCTGCACAGAAGGTTACTGACGATCTATCGTAAAAATTTATATATCTAATCCTACCTCTTGTTTTTCCTGCAGCCTGCGACATGTTTGTTGTAATATGATTGACTTGTGGTTATTCGCAAGTGCAAAAGATGCCTAAAGCTAATCTCTTTGATGATGTTACATTATAAGACGTGAATATCTTCTATTACATGATTACAAAATACATACAAAGCATGAAATCTTAGCGTTTTAAATAAAATGGTAGTTGTAGAATTGAACAGTATCAGTAATGGAAAGCGTTATTCCTACAGGCTATTCCTGGAGCAGGAACCATTCCCTCACCACATATAAGTAAATAGTTTGCTCCAGAACGTAGCTCAAGAATACAGTAATGCATTGGCATTAAAGTAAAAACCTTCTTTCTTTAAGCAAAGTAATTCACACGAATGAACTGCAACAAAAGTGTAACAAGAAATGTTTTTCCATGTTCGTGTACAGCACAGTAAAAGTATGTTTTCATGTAACATGAACCATATGCCTCGTAAGTACCTTCAAAAGACCAAACAATTTATCATCTTCTTGTCAATGATACACCTTTAAAAAGTTGTATAGATCATGTCTTAAACGTTTTCCATATGATTTTTTTAATCATTACAAATTACAGTTATATTAGCTTAAGCTTCTTGAGAGCTGTAAATCATCAGATAATGTGATGACAGAAATATATCACAAAAAAGGTAACTTGTTTCCATGAACCAGATATAAAATATCAGGACAAATGTCCCACCACTTCAAGTCATTATTCCTGTTCTTCCACGAGACGCAACTAAAAATAAGAATTCTCACTTTTCCATTCGCAGAGATTTTCTGTGAGCTTCTGTGAATTTTATATTTCGGGTAGCTCATAAGGAGAACAGTGGAGAGAAGAAACTCACATACGTATGCTACGCAAAAGTCTCTTGCAGTGGAAAGTTCGATGCAGAGCAACAGTCCATAAACAAAGCCATAACGTCTGAAACAGTTAAGAAACAGCTGCAAAGATTAATTACTCGTTATCATAAATCACAAAAAAACACCTTGTATATGTATGCCTCACCTACTTTCTATTGCTCTTCCTAGCAATAAAAAAAGGAACAGTGTACAACTTGTATCACTGATTATACGAATTTAAACCTTACATTCACTTCTAACACAACCAAAACAATTTGCTTGCGTTCTTAGGTTTTAAGTCATACATGTTACAAATGTGTTTAAATAATCCGTTTTTATCGACTTCATATTGGTGAAGTTTAAACGAGGAAAATTAATTCAGAGGCTTCTGATATCAAAACGTTTAATCATTACTTTACCTTCTTGTATATATCCAAAACGTCGATACCCTTCACATTATGCTTACATTATTAATTTTATTACACACTAACATTTAAATAACTATATGATTTGACAGTTGTATGTGTTGTTATTTGAATGTTTGAATATCGTTTTATTTTCATAAAAAAATTATCCAGATAAAGTCAGTCAGGATTATCAGATCTATTAAAAATACTGTTTTAACAGATGCCAATACACGATATTCCAGTGGTTAAGAAAGCATTTAATGATATTTTTGTTGAATTATAAGGAAACCTGCTTGGGTGTTATTAGTCATATCCAGTTTATAAGTGATAGACTGGAGCTAAAACAGCTGCTCAACACCACTTACTATTAGTTCTTGGATTACTCCAGTACCAACGAAAAGTGGGTTTGACCTTTACATTATAATATCTCCTACGGCTGAAATGGTGAGCATGCTTGGTAACGAGTTAGAGCCCGCAGCCCCAGTGACTCCTCTGTAAACTTACAATGTTACAAACCTGGTTTCGATACCCATGTTGATCACAAGATAATGAACCCAATGTGCAATTTTTCCTTTCTCACAAACAACCGGACTCGCTGTTTACGAGCCGAGCACTCCAGCCACCAGGTCTCACTGGACATATTGAATAAATTGTAAGGATTTTTTTGTTTGTTTTAGAATTTCGCACAAAGCTACTCGAGGGCTATCTGTGCTAGCCGTCCCTAATTTAGCAGTGTAAGACTAGAGGGAAGGCAGCTAGTCATCACCACCCACCGCCAACTCTTGGGCTACTCTTTTATGCCAACGAATAATGAAATTGACCGTCACGTTATAACACCCCAAGGTTGAAAGGGCGAGCATTTTAGTGTGACGGGGATTAGAACTCGCGAGCAGAATAAAGAAAAAAAAAACATTTAATCCAAACTAAATGGGCTGGGCGTGGTCTAGGGAAATAACATGTTAGTTTCGATGGTCAAATATCCCTAATATTTATGCAGGGATGCCACGTGAAAGACATTGATTTTCTTAATCGCCCTTTCAGCCGTGGAGACGATATAAATGTGACGGTCAACTACCACTTATTAAAACATATAAAAATTTCCGGGTAGCCAAACTTTCAAGAGTTGGCGGTAGGTGGTTGATGACTATGATTGTTGAATTCAGAGCCATATCAGCTAGCGCTGGGAGAATCAAACCTCTGATTTAGCGTTTTAAATCCGTAGTTCAAAACAAACTAACAATAATTTTGTTTGTAAATTATTCAATTTTAGGACTGTGATCTAAACCACTTTTTTAAGTCTGTGTTTGTTTGGTTTTGAATTTCGCGCAAAGCTACTCGAGGGCTATCTGCGCTAGCCGTCCCTCATTTTGCAGTGGACAGTACACCTGGACAATATAGAATATTGTAAAATGTTAGAGGGAAGGCAGCTAGTCATCACCACCCACCGCCAACTCTTGGGCTACTCTTTAACCAACGAATAGTGGGATTTACCGTAATATTATAACGCACCCACGGCTGAAAGGGCGAGCATGTTTGATGCGCTCGGGATTCGAATCCGCGAACCTCAGATTACGAGTCGAACGTCTTAACTCACCTGGCCATAATAGACCTCTGTCTGTGTCTGCTTATAAGTGTTTATCTACCGGATCGATTGTAACGAAACCTGCTATGCATCATCAGGTACGTAAATGGAGTGACTTCTGTGTTTTTGTGTTCGGATGTGACTCACTTTTTCACCTCATGGAGTCTTTATGTCTTACCTGGGCGTTGGACGAGTAAGTCATCCAGTGATCCTATATAGTAGTGAAAAATTTATCCTCAAAATAAAGTAATCACCTAATGTCATTCAAATTTTCGCTCTAAATGGGGTTTATGTGTTTTAAACCACAAAAGAAGAAGAGAGGGCTTTATGTTAAGAACATGTGCAAGACATATGAGTACCAGTTTGTAGAGCTTTTGTCATCTATTAACAGAAAAATTATTTTTCTTTCAATACACTTTTACTTTCATCAAAAATAAAACTAAAATAGTTTATACTTATTATATGTATAACACATATCAAAAATACGTCTCAAAGATTTGTAGAAAATGCTTTAAAAATAAAACTCTGTATTTGGGTTCAAGAGTTTTGTAATGAAAAGTGTCAGAAGGTAATTTAAACCTTGATTACATTTTCAAAGATAGATTAAAAATGATAAAAGATAAAAAAATATTTAGTGTCCATAAATTGTGTTCACATACATAAATTTCAGTATTTCATAGATGCATTAATTCAGTATGTCACAATAGTTAGGGTCAATTCGCCCTATTAGATTTGTGTTTGTTTTTTGCGCTCGCCGTCCCTAATTTAGTAGCGTAATACTAGATGGATGGCAGCTAGTCATCACCACCCCCCGCCAACCCTTGGGCTACTGTTTTATCAACGAATAGTGAAACTGACCGTCACTTTATAACGCCTCCACGGATGAAAGGGTGAGCATGTTTGGTGCGACGGAGATTTGAACCTGCGCCCCTCAGATTACAAGTCGAATGCCTTAACCCACCCGGCCATGCCGGCCCAGAACATATTGAAGGAAACTAAAATATTTGCAAATATGCCTTCAGGAGAGACTTTTTTGCCTTGGCTTTCTTAAATATAAATAGAAATAACTCCACCTGGACAATATAGAATATTGTAAACATGGCATACACTTTATTAAATGTTCTCGAATTCAAAATGTTAGCTTACTTCTAAACGATAGTCAGTAGAGCTTTATTACTGAATTAATACATAAGATTTTGTGAAACAAAATTTCAAAATATTTCCACTTAGAATTACACACTGTCAACGTGAATGTTACGAAATGAAAACGGTGAAAAGAATTTCCAAAAATAAATGTTTTCTAATTTTAATAAAAATATTTTTATTTTGTAACAAAGTAATAAAATATTATTTTACATTTAATTCAGAAATTTTATAACACAAACATGAAAGCTAAAATTAGGTTTTGATCAACGAAGTAAATTGTTTTACAATTTGTCATACTAGGTCATATACATTTTTTGATTTTTACAATTTCTCAAATAATTGCCATTTTTATGTATTGAATTGTATATAGTGCGCATGACTACGAGTGCGAGAAATGCTACTTGGTTTTCCCATAGAGCTAAAACACATTTCACATTTTGTGGCGAGTAATGAATTATAAGAGTCCCGACGCATTTGCAATAGTTATTGAATAGGCTCGGCATGGCCAGGTGGTTAAAGCACCTCGTAATCCGAGAGTCACGAGTTCGAATCCCCGTCACGCCAAACATGCTCGCCCTTTTAGGCGTGGGAGCGTTATAATGTTACGGTCAATCCCACTATTCGTTGGCCCAAGAGTTGGTGGTAGATGGCTATGACTAGCTTCCTTCCTTCTAATCTTACACTGTTAAAGTAGGGACGGCTAGTGCAGATAGTCTTCGTGTATCTTTGCGCGAAAGTCAAAAATACAAACAAACAAACAAATTAGTCGAATAAGAGTGTCCCAAAACTATGAGCACTATTTATTACCTACATACCCCTCAGCTCAAAACAAGATTATTACAAATTTTACTTCTTTACGCAAAAATATAAAACAAATAAACAAACTATGAGTCTGATTTGTTTATACCACATATTAAATGTATCTAAAATATTGAGTGAAAACAATACTTTAACTTTTATTGATTTTTGGTGATATTAAAGTATAATCTAGCAAAAGATACAGCACCTGATTTTTAAATGTCACTAACTAATCTGCTCGACTTTAAAGAACACTTGATATTTAAAATGTTAGTAACTAATCTACTCGACTTTAAACAACACCTGATATTTAAAATGTTAGTGACTAATCTACTGGACTTTAAACAACACATGATATTTAAAATGTTAGTGACCAATACAATGGATTTTAAATCCAAAGTCCCAAAAAACGTTACAGATTATAACAAGTCTCTCTATGATATGCTTGTAGATTATTCGAAGCTTTTAAATAAACTTTAAGGAAATCAACTCTTTGATTTCTTAAATATACGATTTATTCAACAAATATGAAAATAATAGACCTATTCTTTTCAACCTAAGATCCATAACATATTCACCATCCAAACGTGCACTGATAAAGATCTGTCGTGTACAAAAAATAATGTTTATTTTTGACAGTAACATACAAAATACTGATATAAATAAAGTTAAAAGTGATGATATTCGACAGTAGACTAAACAATAACATATCTCAAACAAATACTACCTGAACTAAACATATTCCTTCCACTTCCGGTTAATATTATTCATTATATAAAAAAGAACTCTTTGAGACTAGATTTCAAACAAAGATACGAAATAAGAATAGAGAAACAATTATCTTCAAGACTATAAAGTTTTTCATGAAGTCTTTTGGAAGTAAATTATTTTCATCAACAGACAGAAAAATACAAAGCTTTTACAGAAAGTATTTTCAAAGCTTTCAAAATATCTTCTTCACAACACAGTAATGTTTAAAGTTGAATTAAAAACAAACAATTCACTTTCTTCTTCGATATCCTTATAACTAGAACCGATACAGAAACTGTTTTGTCTATCTACCAAAAACCAATAAAATATTTTAGTTACGCCCAATTATTATCACAAAAAAATTAAAGTGTGTGTTTTCTTAAAGAAAAGTCACATCGGGCTATCTGCAGAGTCCACTAAGGATAATCGAACCCCTGATTTTAGCGTTGTAACTCCGTAGACTTACTGCTGTACCAAAATTAAAACATCTACTACAACATGTATGTTTTTAAATGTTTTTACTTCATACATTATTATTGGACATCAAATGGAGAAATTAATACTCCATGCCAATTTTGAAGAATGTACAATAAATTAATACCATTTTGAAGAATGTACAATAAATTAATACTCCATGCCCATTTTGAAGAATGTACAATAAATTAATACTCCATGCCCATTTTGAAGAATGTACAATAAATTAATACTCCATGCCCATTTTGAAGAATGTACAATATTGTATTCAAGTGATTGAAATGTTAATTTAAAAATCAATAAAAACTTTTTCATTTATATAATGAACAGGAAAAACAATATATTAGTACAAATTGAAGCTACTTTATCTGAAGTATACAGTGAGACTTGAACCCCTCAAGAGATTCCTAAAGCAAAATATCATAATATTCTTGTCTCTTTCATGTACCCAAATACTTGTATCAAATTAAATAATAATAATACAGAGCAATAAAATACGGAGTATCTCTGTTGTTTCATGTTAATTATTTACTTTGGTAAAATATGATGAAAATTAAACACAATGATAACATGGTAGAAAAGAGGTGTGTAAAGAATAAATACAGATGATGCTATATATTACCATGAATAAAATTTCGGCCATCCTATAAAATAAAACAGACAAAACGTTATATAAAATAGAAAATTAGATAACACTAGAAATAATTGAAATCTGTATTACTAAAAGTGTAGCGAACTTTAACACCTCTGAAGGTCATTTCAAGCTGAATTGTTTTCCAACCATGCATGTCCTCAAGGGAATTTCACCATCAGGTAGAATTTGAGCTCTGGCCATATTTCTTCTTGGAAGGCCCTGTAGATCTATACGAAACATACGAAAATGTCGAAACGAGTTCCCTTATCATTGGCCCCGATGATTCATCGATATGTCTGGGGACTCATAACACTAAAAACCGGGCTTAGATACCTTAGATGTGCAGAGAACGTATATAAAATTGTGTAATAGCCTTCTGATTCACCATAAGCAACCAAAAAATTATAGCCTTTGCTCTAGCATTGTTAACAAAATTGTGTGTGTGTGTGCAGGCTACTACCGCAAGCAACCGAGTTTTGATACCCATAGTGGGCAGGGCACAAATAATTATTTGTGTAGTTTTGTGTCTAATTCCAAACAAAAAAACAAAACAAAAGTGATTTATTTTTACGTTATTGTGTATTGTACGATATTATCTCAAATAATTTGGAATATTTTAGAGAACAATATACTTTATTGAAAATAATTGTAATAAGTGAAAACACACAGCTGGCACATACAAAGAAGTTACAATTAACAAAAACTGAAAATAAATAGTCAGTTTTCCATTAAGACAAAACAATTATTGCACACAAAAATACGCGAATAGGTTTTACGATACGTTAAACAAAGAAGCACGAGTTGTATTTATGTTATCATAAGTTTATCTGCGTGCGATTATAAAATATTGTTTCAAAGCACCATGTACAGTTCTGCCGGGTTGTTTGAATGCTGTTTATTTCTATCAGTTATCGTATAAAATCTAACAGCCCTAATAATATTTATATGGAAATTTAGTGTATTGTTTGTTTGAGGTTAAGCACAAAGCTGCAAAATGAGCTATCCGTGCTCTGCTCACCACGGGTATCGAAACCTGGATTCTAGCGTGATACTGTAGGGCCCTATCTTCATGACTATTCACAAAGATGGAGCCTAAACTTGTATTTTTCACCCAGCATGCCTCACTGTAAACATTATTCATTTATCCTTATAATTTTCTCTTATTAATCTCTTATTATTCGAAAGAATATTTTGGTCGTTGTCAGTAAATAGCATCTTCTTCCACATTCACTCATCACATTTTATCTTCTTGGTTTGATTATCTCTCGTGAGATTTGACGTTGAGCAGTTACACATCTACGGAGGTCATTTCTTCCTAATACGTATTCTACCGTTCCGGAGGTAACATTTAGAACCGTATTTACTGCTATGTTATTGACACGATTTCTTCCTAAGATACGCCCACGTGAAAATATATTTCTCGAAAATGCCCTTCCGCCGCTATTTTACATCAGCTTATTATCACGTGACCTGCTGATTTCTACATTTAAAAGCATTTTAGTATAAGAAATATCTGCACTGTTTTATTAACCGTACTAGTTTACGTGTTGTTGTTTTTCAACCGTTTCTGTACAGCTTTACTAGCACATTTAACTTTGTTTCAGTCTGTTGCATGAAGCCAAAAATTTGATTTCTACATCTTTTTCATGTGGTATTTTTGTCTTGAAAGCCATAGGTGCGCTCATAACATTACACTAGAAATGGTTTATTTATAATGGTAGCTATTTCGATTTGAAATATTCTTGGGGAAACGTCGGGAGACAATTGGGGGGGTGGAGGTCATTCAGTAACAATGTTTCTCTTCGCTTCGCTCGTGATGGGAGTGAGAGGCTGTGCACAGGTAAGTTGTGAGTTAGATAACACTTGGAATCGTTTCACTCCTAACGAACGACCATTATGAGAATTATGATCCTTCAGGTCAGCCAAGACCTAAACAATTCATATAAATCCGAGAAAACCCACTTTCACTGAGCAGGTGCCGAATAAAATATCTCACCAGTGCTGATTAATCTTGGATGGTGCTGGGATAAAAGGTAGAGGAGAAAGGAGTTATAGGTGTACTGGTAAAGTAAGGTAACAGTGATTTCTTTATGGTGAAAATATGTCTGAAGAAAGTTGGTTTGTTGGGCATAAATCTATAAGGACTCTTCATCTATAAGGGTGCGACTCTTCATCTTCATTAGAATTTTCAAATATTAATTTTCCAACACCTTTATCTATATATTCATAACCCATTGCATCATGACGGAAGGAGACACCAGTCACAAATAGAATGGATTCATACTCTCAATAAAAGTAAAAATGAATATTTTTTTATTCTTGCGACAACATGACACGTGTAAGACTACTTGATTCCTATTCACGTTTATAAAATAAGCACAAAAACCAATTAACCTCCCATCATTTTGTTATCTAATGCTATGCAAATTATGTGAGACTTTTCTTCCCAACATTAATAACGAGAGTTATAAATACACTACAGAGTTTGATCGAAGTCTATATACCGAGCAAAGTGATTAGATTAATCTGCTCTTAGTTCTGTATTACCGGCATATATTAAGTTTCAGAGGTACAACCATGACAGGGTAATTGGAAACAGAATTCCAGGTCAAAAGAAAAAAAAGATGATTGATATTCTATACCATGTTTTTTATTACTCTTTTTACAAAACTTTACAATCCTGTAACAAAGAATAAATAAAATTATTACTGTTTTAAAATATAGTTGTTTACATCCTTATCGATAGGGCTTCTAATCCAAAGCATACATTACCGGATACTGTCAAACGTATATCATTAAATTTGATCGACCTATAAGGTTTAGCTCGATTTTAACTTTTAAGTATATTTTAGTTATTATCAACAATACATGGTTAATAAACCAAATATCAACTATTTCTGAGCAATAACCTTAGGGATATAAGATGAACTTTATTCTACGACGTTTCGGTTAAAACATTTTTATTGGGCAAGCGTAAGCTGTATGAAATGCTGTTATTATTGATTATCGTAAAAATCGTTCTTGATACCATAATAATTTGCTGTGAGCGAACCTTCTTCATATGGTTACGTATAAAAATTATTTCCACAGAATTTACAAGCAATATATATATATATAATTTCATCACATTCTTTCAAGTAAACGTTTTACCGCAAGAAACATAAAAATGTCAATTTAAAACTAAGAACTGAAGCTCGTCTGAGAAAGTAAATTTAAATGTTTAAAAAATTAAATATAAAACGATACAATTTTCCAGAATCGATCAAATTCAAGGATGAAGTACACGAGCGACATAATGTTGACTTCTACGTAAAACGTTTTCAAAAAATATGTGATAAAATCTTTACAAGTATCAAGAATTATAACAATAGTTTATTTCTTAAAACCCAGTCTGCGAGTCGATGAGACAGAATTGGAGGGATATGGGTGAGCTACAGAGAGTATTAAGGATTTTACAGCTATTTTAGTCAGAACCAATAAACGTACGTAGATAAAGGGCTTTATTTTCTAGTATCCTCAAAAATGCCCAAACATTACTGCAAAAGAACGTAAATATCAGCAATGTCCGGCCATGAAAATGTGAGGCTTAGGCTTAGGAGGCTAGCCAGACTGTATTCCTCTTGTACAAAATAGTTTAAGTGTTCATTAACTGTCATTAACTACTTTATAGTGGAAAGTAGGCTTCGTTGAGCCTTTCTTGGCAACCTCTCTCGACAGAACCAGAGAACGTCATTGAGAAAACATATTTATAAAGCCGAAGATCCATATCTTGTATTGTTCAATATAAGTGGGCACTACCACGTTTGTGTGAGAATTTGGATTGTATGTGGATTTCACTTCCTCATTGGCAAGAAGCTAGTGCGAATTCGACCAGCAGCTGAGAGGCAATTCGTATTTTAGTTATCTCAAAGACCTCATACCACTATTAATTATTTTCTAATGAATTATAGAATACCAAAAAGCTTTATTTTGGAATCGATCCACCAAAAATATCGTTTAAGTTACAGACTTGGTGTTAAAGCGTAATAAATAACGTACCAAAGTTCAGAGTCTTAAATATGAGTGAATTAAGTAAATTAACATAACAAAACTAAAAGTGCTGCAGTTTATTTCACAATTTTACAAAATAAACTCTCTTAGAATTTGATCAAATGTATCAGATAAATCCATAAAGCGTCATTCACAATCCACATGTGTATGTTCATTGAAATCAGAAAATACCTTAACCTCTGTATACTAAATAGGTGCTTATTTCGTGTTTAAGGCAGAAGGCAACTTCAGCTATAAGCATACAAATGAGTTGACGGAAAATACACATTAAAATTTCCTTTTAGAGTTACTCTTATTCGAATCAATTTATTACTCAATAAATAAGATAATACTGATCAACTGAGGTACAAATACTGTTTTCTTTATCGTGTGCCCCACAGTGGCTCAGCGGTATGTCTGCGGACTTACAACGCTAAAACTGGGTTTCGATATCCGTGGTTGGCAGAGCATGGTGTAGCTTTGTGCTTACTTTAAAACAACAACTTTATAGTGTATTTTATCACAATTGTGTTAATGTACGTGATCTTAATATTAATAAAAAACTGATTCCTAGATCTAGATTAATTCCAAAAGATTGAACAGTGGATTGTTTTAAATTTCGCGCAAAGTTACACGAGGGATATCTGCGCTAGCCTTTTCTAATTTAGCAGTGTAAGACCAGACGGAAGGCAGTTAGTCATCATCATCCACTAATAAATCTTGGACTACTCTTTAACCAATGAATAGGGGGATTGACCGTCACATTATAACGCCCACTCATCTGAAAGGGAGAGCATGTTTAGTGTGACTGGGTTTCGAACCTTGGACCCTCGGATTACGAGTCAAGTGCCTTAACCACCTCATTATGCCGGGGCCGATTGAACACTCTTTAGATTAAAAATCCAATAAGCTTTTTCTTTATTTTTCTCTCTGCTTTAGTTTTGAATCAATTTATTACTCAATAAATAAGATAACACTGATCAGTTGAGGTGCAAATATGTTAAACAGGTACATTTTTTTTCGGTATCAGTAGAAGATTTATGGTTGTTGAAACACTCTCTAAGAGTTGTTTGTATATGTCTTATATATTGGTGATCGCATTTTTACACTGTGTAAGATAAATAGTGTTTTTTTTTGTTTCATAAATGGTTTCTTTGTATATTTTAAAGTTTCTTTCACTGTGCTTGTCAGAAACTGTGCCAGCGGATTTCTAGAACTTGCAGATTTAACAATGGGCTTCACTGCATGGACAATAACGAGTTTTGGATGGGATATAGCTCACTTTTGTGTGAACAAGGATATATTTTATAGTTCTGACCAGCCTTTCAAATAATATTCCTCTTATTATTACCTATCAGTTTAAACTCAGAAACGTCACACAAATTCTAAAAAAAAAAACAATTTCATTTTCTGCACCTCAACGATCGTCTCAAACAGATATTTCTTGAAGTTCTCGTTGTCTCTTCCGAAAAAGCAGAAATTATATAGTGTAAAAAATGCAATCACTAATGTGTAGGACTTACACAAATAACTCTTAGAGAACGTTTCAACGATCATAAATCTTATATTAATAATGCAAAATTATTCTCTGTTACTCAACACTTTAACCAATCATTAAAGATGTTATTCTCATTGGCATTGAACCAGGATTCAAAACTAAAGCAGATAGAAAACAAAGAAAAAAGCTAATTGGATTGCTAATCTAAACACTGTTCAACCATTCGGAATTAACATACATCGTGGAATCAGTGATTTCCGTTCACTGGCTTGATCTCTGTCAGAAAAATATTTTTTTAATCCTTGCGTATTTTTTTCATGTAATATGAACATTTTAAAACTTACTCTTTGTTTCAAGTAATTTTTCATACCTGTTTTTCATAAAATTACTAGCACAATATATATTTTTCAATCAGTCTCCTGTTGTCACCTTTATTTTCACTGAAACATTTAAAGGATAATATATTTATCATATACTGATTACAACATAGTTTCCTTCCTCGTTGGAGACGAGTTGAAGCAATCGTACCTGGCTAAACTTATTTCATTTAACACTGTTAAAAGGAAAGACTTCATTTTCTAATCATCTCAAAACCTGACTTTCGTCTGTAGTAACTGCTGGAAGTGAAAGAAGTAAAATGCTCCTCCTGATGCCATAATCTTTGTTCCATTACAACAGTATGGCTAAATTTGGCCATACAAACCGTATTTTCAATAATATAAAATAGCAATTAAATTTTTCTACGATTTAGCACAAAAACCAATCTCTAAAATGGCCATTGTGATTTTTCTCTATGAGTAAAATCGAATAATACGCAAAATGCGCTGAATTTCAATCAGATTATTTTACATCAGTAATGCTATGATGGTCTATTTAATAGCGTTTTGATGGTCCGTGGTATGCTAATACGTTCTTAGTTTCCAATGCTCTGATGGTCTATTTAATAGCTTTGTGATGGTCCGTAATATGCTAATACGTTCTTAGTTTCCAATGCTTTGACGGTCTATTTAATAGCTTTGTGATGGTCCGTGATATGCTAATACGTTCTCAGTTTCCAATGATTTTTATTTATTGTGAATTATTCATTCTGTAGTTGAGCGTTTTCATAGCTATTCACAAAATAAGCCTATGTGATTCATAAAAGTCGTATATGCAGGTGTACAAACATAGCAGAAGTAATGCATGACTGTTATAAAAGATTTATTTGGCATTTGTGTCAAACAGGTATTATAAAGTATGAAAATTATTATTGTTCACATTATACAAAATACAGTGTTGTTCACATTGTGTAAGAGGTGTGCAAAATACATTGTTCAAGAAATTATTTACCATTGATTCTATAAATTAATTCATTTTTTGTATAAGGTCTTAAAAAGCAATGATCTATCAGAGGTATATCTTGTGTTTTCCACTCAAAGTTACTTGGTTTTTATTCACAATAATAACAAAAATCATTATCTACTGGCTTGTACGTTCCTTTAGACTATTAATGACCACGTACTAAAGCATTATTGTTGGTATTAGTTAATTAATGGATAGTTAAAGACACAGTACTCTCATTCACGTTTCATTAATATTTTGGCAATAATACTCTTGCATCACTAATAAATCAATAAAACTAAGTTCTAAAAATATTTCAATAAAGTCCTTAAAAACTAAAATTTTCTATTCGTATAACCAATTTTTTGTATTTCCTTGTACGCTTTTTAAACACAGTACTTGGGTACGAAAATCATATTAAAGATTAAGTCAAAATGCATTATCTGCATATTTTGATTTTAATTCATATCTAATGTACCTAAATAACAGTGAACCAATATGACAGAAAATAATCAGCGATGTCTATATAAAATTATTAGCTAAATATGGCTAGATTTTATTTTAATTGTAATGTGAGGACTTCTATAACTTAAGAACGACGAAAAACTGGTTTATAACGACGGTACAAAATTTCACTACAAGTGTTTAGGACCATATAATTACATAAATAATATTCCCACCCGATTACCAACTGTGATTTATTGAAAAACAAATTATATTAGATATTGTTTAATGATTTCGTAAAATCGATGAACGGCGTTTTTTTTATTTTATTTTACATGTAACTTTTAAACAAATTACGTTTGGTCTTAGTTTGTTTTTTTCTATTGAAAACTGTCAGAAGATAATTTTAAACGTGATTACACATAAAAAGATGAATTACACGCTCACCACGTGACACGCTATAAGCGAAAAGTTTGAACAAAGAATCAATGAAACAGTTCACAAGAACATCTTAAGTCATGAAGTCCAAGGAAAGAAAGCCTTTCTATATAATACTAAAACTAACAATTGTTTACAATATATTGTAGACAGTTTTTATCTTAAGAAACGTATTTCTATGATTATTTGTTCATGATAGATTTATGTTTGGAATTGTGAAATGGTCAACATAAACATAAAATTTTGGAAAATAAAAACGACAGATTTACTTTCACAGATTTTAATTAACGTGCACGACAGATACGAAAATTAAACCACGCAAATTTAAAATGAATTTTGATACTTAAACAATATGGATATAAAAAGCCTGACAACAAATGCATTGAATCTTGTTAACATATCTCAAATCCCAGCTCAGCAGTAGTAAGTGTAGGGAACTACAACGGTAAAATATGGGGTTCGATTCTTCGCCGTGGATTGAGTGCAAAAAAAAGCCATTGTGTATCTTTGCACTACTAAAACAACAGCAAATATCGAAGTTTAGCTTTTACTTTAAGAAAATAACATTAATATGTTTATCATATTAGAAGGATAACAGTGTCTACGAGAGAATTGAAGGGTATTTACTTTTCCATATTGTCAACATGTATACTTGTTCCTCTTGTTCCTGAATAGACAAGAACATTCTAATATTATTTCAGTTCGCCTTATGGTCATAGAATTCTTTAAGATTGTTAAATGTAAAATGTATTGGGAGAGTTTAAAAAAAAAGCTTTATTTTTAGATAAAATTATATTCCAGACTTACGTGTTCTAATTGTTATACCATGTCTCACCTGCAACCAACAGAAAAAAAGAAAGAAATATTCCTTTCCACTTATTACGAAACGGCAATACAAGGAAGCCACTTATTTGCACAATTCAGGCATAAATAAACCCAAAACGATTATTATATAAGTGGTATGTTAGAACTACTACAAATGTGAAAGAGGAGAAACGCTAATGCTAATAAATATTTGATTGGTAAGAAAGAAATGTTACAACATTTTGCAACGTTTATATTACCTTTATATCCTTAGAATTTAAACGACGTTATTTTCGATAGAAAGCTGTAACCTTTATAACTAATTTTATATATTTATCTCGAATAGCATACTGTTTTACCTAAAAAAAAATTGGCCCTGCATGGCTAGTTGGTTAAAGCACTCGACTCGTCATCCGAGAATCGCGGGTTCGAATCCCCGTCACACCACACATGTTTGTCCTTTCAGCCGTGTGGCGTAATAATGTGACTGTCAATCCCACTATTCGTTGGTAAAAGAGTAGCCCAAGAGTTGAGGGTGGGTGGTGACGACTAGCTTCTTTCCCTCTAGTCTTACACTGCTAAATTAGGGCGGCTAGCGCAGATAGCTCTCGTGTTGCTTTGCGCGAAATTCATAAAAAAAACAGAATATTAAATTTATTATTGGATGTTTTACATTTTTATAAATTACTCGGTCATAGAAATATTTTTGAGTGTCCTGTATTTTTATAGCTGACAAATTTCAAAATAAATTATCAAATACAAAAATAAAAGTTATAATAAAAAGGATAATTTGTTTTTACCTTCCTCCTTTTCATGTAGTTTTTACGTGATTCTACCACAAATTGTTAATTTTGGTATATTGTATTTCTTTATTTACTCATGAGGTAAACAGACAAGTCATGTGAGCTGGTTAATTAAAATTATTCATTACACAAACTAAAATTTTAAATTTTGTTAATACAAAATACAATATCTGTGTACTGGAACTTGAAATGTACTGGCCACATGACAAAGCCTTTGACAACAGTTTGAACAGTCGCTGACAATCTCACCTCTCTAAAAACGTTGACCAATACTGGGTCATGCGCAGAAAAACATAAAGCCAAACTGAAATTCATTATTCTCAGTGGGAGAGCAGAACTATTACAGATTTATAAAGCCAGAATTGAGGGTTCGATTTTCTAGGGTGGCCATAACACAGATAGCCTAACAGGTTTGTGGTACAAATAACACCAACATCAGGCTGTATTTTCTCATAATGTGTCTACACCTGTCTCAGTGGTTACCATTTACCACGGTGTTTTTCAATACAGAAAGCCTGCCTTTACATGTTGACCAAATGGTCTTGGAACGTCAAATGTTTTACCTTTGCTAATCAAAAACAAGTAATATTTTAATAACTACTTATTTTAACCAAATAAGTATCTAAGATAACAGATGACTACCGGTGGACAATGGTAGGTTTTTAATTTGGGAGGCCCAGAACGGTCAGGTTGTTAAAACGTTTGAATTGCAACCTGAGGATCATGGGTTTCAGTCCTCTACTTACAGAACATCCTCTCTCTTTCAGCCTTGGGAGCGTTATAACGTGACGGCCAATTCCACCATTCGTTTTTAAAAGAGTAGTCCAAGAGTCTGTGGTGGATGGTAATAACTAGCTGCTTTCCTTCTAGTGTTTCACTGCTAAATGAAGAACGGCTAGCGCAGATAGTCCATGTGCACCTTTGCTTTAAATCAAAACTAACAAACAATAATTTGGGATTACGTCACAGAAGCGAGAAATTTATGTCCAAGGAACAATAGATTAAAATCAGAAGTCGACGTAAATTCCGAAATAAAGACATCATTGCAAATAGCCTAATACCTAACAGACATATTAATTGAATAAACATTATTAATTTAAATTGGACGAATAGATCTATAAATTAACACTCTTTTAAAGCTAGAAGTAGATGAATTTATTTTTAATTGTTTAAGACGTCCAACACTTAAGTTTTATTATTCAATTCATCTAACACTTGGGATAAGACCCATTATATATACTAACCACGACTGAAGTGAAGCGGAATTCCATCGATTCGTTTAAGAAAGATGATCAGTGATCAAAATTATTGTTATTTGTAAATGATCGTTCTTATTCATACCACTAAAGTCCAACGACATACATGTTAATGTAATAATTGTATTACAATTTATAGAATAACCGTATATTTAATATTCGAGAAATGCTATTATAAAATTAAATTATCTACATTAGGATGTAGAAAACAGATGCGACATAGCCTGTTTCTGTCGTTGGAATTATATAAAGTAGTTTTATATGTAATCCTCTTGATAGATATCATAGAAGAGCTAATACACTAAGTTATAACACAAAGGTTTATAATTCTTAATGTTGTATAAAGCTGAACGTTTATGTATGGACATTGCGAGCCAATATCATGTTTTACACTAAGCGAATAATGAAACGGAAATTTGGCATGATTAATTTTCCAAACTCTAATTATCTTGATGAAAATTAAAAATGTACCTTTAAGCTAAGTTAATTTAACATTCACTTGTAGAAGTTCAGTGGATGCTTAAATTTTTTTGTCTAGGTTTATATTGTGTATTCACAAGCCTCAACCCATAAAATATTTGATTATGTTCTCAAATCATTTCTTTGATGGCTCGGCGTGGTCAAGTGGTTAAAGCACTCAATTCGTTAGCTGATGGGCGCGGGTTCGAATCCTTGTCACACCAAACATGTCCGCCCTTTAAGCCGTGGGGGCGTTATAATGTGACGGTCAATCCAACTACTCGTTGGTAAAAGACTACTCCAAGATTTAGCGGTGGGTGTTGATAACTAACTGCCTTCTGTCTAGTCTTACAGTGCTAAATTAGGGATGGCTATCTTAAATAGCCCTCGAAAAGCTTTGCGCGAAATTCTAAACAAACCTCCACTTAAATTTTACTTCTTCTATCATTTTCAAGCACGCAATTCAAAATATGTTTTCTTACAAACATTATGTGTTAGACTGATTAATTCTGATCAGTTTGAAATAATTTTACGCTGTCAGACAAACAGAATCACGTACGCATAACCTTACTTAATAAAATTAATAAAGTGATCAATAAAGTAAAGTAATGGTATTTATATTAATGTAACGAGTACGGAACAGTTATAGGCATTCAGTGTATAACACGATTCTAATAGCAAAAATAAAGAAACTCGTAAAAACAAAGAATAAAATCGTATAAAAGAAAAAAGCATCTAAACGTATTTAAACCACTCTATGAAATGAGCTGAAGCTAACTTATTGCAAATTAAAATAAATGTAAATTTGTAATGCAGGCAGCACATTCAGCTGATTATGCAGAAGCGTCTAAATTCGTCTTCACTATGCAAAACGCATATGGTTTTGAGCATATTGTACATGCACGTGTTAAACCTATATAAGTCGAGAAAACCCATAGAAACTACATATTTGTGTAATGTTCATGTTTTAAGGAAGTTACGTGAGGATTATATATTGTTTATGTGAAACTCTTTGGAAATAAAAAAACTAAAGTTGAAATCGAATGCAGTCATCACGTGATTACAACGACATTGTTCCATATTCGTGATGACGAGAAATCCACCTGAAATAAAAATGTATCTTAGAACGGCTATTATGAGTGTTAACACTGTTATTGATAAGTAGAGAACAACGTTTCAACCTTCCTCGGCCATCTTCAGGTTGAGAACCTGATTATTATGTGAAGGTTATTCCAATTATTTGTTGGTTAAAGAGTAGCTTAAGAACTGATGCTGGATGGTCATCACTAGCTACCTTTTCTCGGTTAATAACCTGAAGATGACCTAGGAAGGTTGAAACGTTGTTCTCTCCTTATCAATAACAGTGTTAATACCCATAACAGCCGTTCTAAGATACATTGTTTCATATTGTACTATACTCGTTGCATAACAACGTTTGACTGAGCAAAAAGCAGGTCAGGTGATTTTGAATTGAGAATCCAATATGCAATCCAAGCTTCTAGGCCTTTTTATCAATATGAGATTACTAACGTTTGATCGAGAAATTTGCAAGAAAAATTCAAACATACAAAGTCAAGCGTATTGTAAATATGGATACTTTTCATTAGAATAGCAAAAATAGTATTTTCTTGTAATGCAGGACATGATATATTTTATCATAAGCTTAATGGTTGAGGAGCTCGACTCACAGTTTGTGGATCGTGGGTTTAATTCCCTGTCCCACCAAACATGTTCGCTCCATTTTCCTTGGGGTCGTTATTATGTGAAGTTCATTCCCTTACTCATTGGTTAAAGAGTAGCTTAAGAATTGATGGTGGATAGTGATTACTAACTACCTTTTCTCAGACTTTCATTGTTAACTTGTGGACAGATAACGCAGATAGCCCTCATATATTGGGTTGAGCAATAATTCGTGAGCGTTTTCTCAAGTTAAACAAATATATTCATAAACGAAACGCTTTCGCAAAATATTTCATGTCATTTGGTAGATAATATTTTGCTCTAATAGATGGTGTGTTTGATTTTCATATGTCTTTAATTTTTGCTTTCATTTTCAGCTCATTAAATGGAATGTCAAGTGGACAAAATCGAGCATTTTCGACACCATCTGCTTTTCACATTTAATTTCTTGCAATTTCGTTTAAAACAATGCATACTATATACCTAGGTATTACATGAAATAAAGTATCATAATAAATGTTTTGGGTGTAATGTGTTCATGCATTGAAGTATTGTATAGTCTTGCATGTAATGCTTGAATGAAATTATTTAAAAACGCTCACGAATTATTCCTCAACCTAATAGTTTTGTGCGAAATTCAAAACAAAAACTTGTTTTTATGTACAACATTGCACTATGGAATAAATGTGCCTAAAGATGGAATTGTACACCTCGTTATAGAGTTACACTCAATTAACTTCACCCCTGAACTACAGTTAAATAATGTAATAGTACTTGTTATATATAACAATGTTTAAAACTGTGAAATGTTGGCTCTTTACGGAAAAAAAACATTTCACTGATGTAAAAAACAAAGTAGCAAGAAAAGTTTGTTGAATAAAATTAGAAGCATGACAACAAATAGAATTTTTCCATTGAATCAGTTTCTATTTTTTGATGTGTAACAAAGTGACACTCATTAGCTAACTGACAAATACTTCAAAATGGTGAAAACGGATGCGAATATTTATCGAAGCTGAATAGTTGCATTTTTATCTTTAAAAGACCAATAATGGAAGATTTGGAGACAATGTCTAACTGAAAGGATGAATCAGGAAGAGAGAAACAAAAATCCAATTTCTTCAAAACCAGGAAAGTAACTATTGTCAAATAGAATCTTTGACTAAACGTTAAAAAGACAATTATGTTACCACCTATTTAAAACTTCTGTAGTTTTGTATACTTTGTTTCAAAAAAGATAATAGTTGAAATAAAAATTAACCAAAACAAACACTTTTAACAACTGATGGTGTTAGGCACAAGTGAAGGTACGAGAAACCAACTTTTAAGAAAGTTAAAGCTTTGAGACGGCTTAACTGGGTAACGAAAAAAAATTATTATATATATATATAGTTTTTTTTCTACCTTTTAATGGTTATGCTAACTTGATGGTCAATACAAAGAAGAGAAAGACGAAATAAATTGTTTAATTACTGTATAAAATATTAATATGTGAATAACTGCTGCTTTCTTTCTCGTTTATCACTTAAAATTAGTGACATCAAGCTTACGTAGCCCTGGAGTAGCTTTTGTGCGAAATTCAATAAACCCAATGAAATCTGGTAACAAGTGATATCATAAAGTAGAGATAAAGCGCCAATGTTTTACTATTTAACATTTAACTCAAATATGTGATCATTTTAACATATAATATTGTAACAATATGGTTATCCTTGTAAAGTTTAGTTGGATTATTCTTTTTTTGAAAATTAAAGAGGGATAATTATTTTTCTGGTTCAAATAATACAAAACGATGGGTGGCAACTATGTGATGTTCAAAAGCTTTGTTTATACATTAAGTACACATTTCTGCGTATATTCAAATATAAAAAAGTTAAATGGTTTGTTAAAGGGTTAAATTTATGATCGAACTGACAAGAGGAAGGAAGGTAGCTGGTGATCAAAAATCTTGAATTCTGATAAAAACTGGGCTCGGCATGGCTAGTTGGTTAAGTCGCCCGTCTCGTAATATTAGGGTCACAGGTTCGAATCCCTATCACATAAAACATACTCGCCCTTTTAGCTGTGGTGACATTATAATGTGACGGTCAATCCCACTATTCGTTGGTAAAAGAGTAAATCAAGAGTTGGCGGTGGGTGGTGATGACTAGCTGCCTTCTCTCTAGTCTTACTCTGATAAATAAGAGACAGCTTGCACAAATAGCCCTCGTGTAGTTTTGCGTGAAATTAAATACAAAGAAACAAACAAACTGATAAAGGATCGTTTGTTGTTTTTGAATTTCGCGCAAAGCTACTCGAGGGTTATCTGCGCTAGCCGTCCCTAATTTAGCAGTGTAAGACTGTGGGAAGGCGGCTAGTCATCATCACCCACCGCCAACTCTTGATTTACTCTTTTACCAACGAATAGTGAGATTGACCGTCACATTATAACGCCCCATGGCTGAAAGAGCGAGTTTATATGGTACGAGCGGGATTCGAACCCGCGATCCTCAGATTACGAGTCGAACGCCTTAACATACTTGGCCATGCTGGGCCCGCAAACTGATAAAAATTTAACATGATTCAACGAAGTAAAGGGATATAAAGGTAACTCCATTAAAATATTTTCCATTAATTTTATATAAGAACAACAAATGAAAAGCTTCATCATGTGAACCTACTTTTTTGTAAAGTGTAAGGTAGTTGGAAACTGACAAAATATATTTATTTTTAGTTATAATTTAAACAGAAGTATCTTGGAAAAACAAATATTAAGTAGACTATTAAATGGCTGGTGGACTTGTAAAAATATTCTCATTACACTGATTATTTTAAGATGAATTTTATAAATTTTTTGAAAACATAAACATTTTTAAGAGTCACTGTACACGTGTTTGTTAAACAAATATTCTGTGTGTGGACTGTAACCAAGAGTAATAATCACGAAACAAGACTGATATGTTAAAAACCTTAAACATGTTTTTAGTCTACCACAATATTTTGCGAAAAACCTGAAGAATCATAGCCATAAATCACAGTTTTGTGACTTTATTCTAAGTTTTTTTTATAAGAGATATTTGCAGGGTTACAAGACGCTGCTTATCCAAATTAATGGAATTTTAGTAAACAAAATAGTCACTTTTTTCTGTAAAATACTAAATTATGTAACAAATATATATTTTGATACACGACACACATATTAAAGGATTCAAGTATTTCTGTTTATTCCGAAAAAGAAAAATCGAACCTCACTTATTTATTTAAAAAGGATGGATTCTCCTGTGGGCCAACGGTCAATTGACAGGCTTATAACAGTAAAACTCGGGGCTCGATATCTGTGATGGGCAAAGCGTAGATAGCACGTTGTGTATCGTTTTGCTTTACAGTGAGCAAACAAACAAGCGCGACTAAAATAGTAACGCAACAAAGTTACCTAAACATCGTAAGCTCCAAAAGGAGCCAGAAGTTTTAAAAGTGGAATGCAATTTTGAATTTATGTATGAAGGATCATTGTGTAAGATTTTGAAGACTTATGTCAAAGTAAACTTACTGGTGTGCATGCAAGTCTTCAGAAATATTGAACTTTTAATTTTTTTTATTCATGATACAAAATTTAAAGTTCGATATATATAGAAGCTATATTTACTGCAGTTTCACGTTCCAATCAAACCACTTATTCTATCCATATACCAGAAGTCAATTGTTTATATCTTCAATAAAGGCAAAGTAGACAACATTCAACTGCTTGTGAACAAAGAATGACAATTAATAATTTATATTAACAACTACTCAACTGACTTTAACAATGTAATACACATTTGTTGCAGTTAGTGATTTATTTGTTTTTACGTTTTAGGATTAGTTAAACCTCCTTAATATTGTGTATAGTTCTGTATTTGGCTAATATTTCACTTATGGCCCGTACTTTACTGATGAGCTTAATTTTAAACAAATGCTTTCGTTGAGGATAGGCGTGACCCAGTACTACCATGCAGAACTGTGGATCAAAGCGTCCGAGGACTAAATCTCGATGAACACGTCTCAGATTTTCAGCTGTGAACACTTTATGACAGTTATAGTCAATTCTATTGTTTGATTTATTAAACCTGGTGGTGGCAGATGTTACTGACGGATGTGTTTTTTTTCTCTGATCGCTATTTCAAAATTGAGCACAAAGTGTCTCCACCTCAGCTGCTCAGCTCATGCACGGTACAAGTTCAGGTGAAAAGTTCAATTCCATAGACGGTTTTCTTTCATGAACCTATTAAAAAATTTGTGATACTCCGACACTGTTGAGCGAATTATAAATTAGAGTGCGTATAGACATATACATATGTGTTTATACATATAGATAAAAAAATCATTTAATACCAGCTGGAGTACTCGTTTTCTGGACGGAATTTACGTAAATTCATGAAGAATGAAAGGTTATTTTAAGATAAGAACAGTTACTTCCCTAATAGGTAAATGTAAAAAAAAAACACGCAAAAACACTCACAAAAACTGCAAAACACGAAATACAAACCAGAAAATTTGTATGTTTCTCCTCATGGACTCACTGAATTTCCATACCAAATTGATGAAAGATCACCTGCACAAGGTAAGGTGGTGGGAAAAATGTTCATAAAAACATAAAACGCAAAATGTAAATCTTAATATTTTTACGTATCACCTCACGGACTTAATGAACCTCCATGAAACGTTTTGTAAAAATCCATTCAAACCCTGCAAAGTAGTTACGGCCTGGCATGGCCATGTGTTTAAGGAGCTAGACTCGTAATCCTAGAGTTGCGGGTTCGAATCCCCGTCACACCAAACATGCTCGCCCTTGCAGCCGTAGAGGCGTTCTAAGTCACGGTCAATCCCACTATTCGTTGGTAAAAAGAGTAGCCCAAGAGTTGGAGGTGGGTGGTGAAAACTAGCTACCTTCTGTCTGGTCTTACATTGCTAAATTAAGGACGGCTAGCGCAGATAATCCTCGTGTAGCTTTGCGCGAAATTAAAACAAACAAATCTCAATGTAATTATTTTTTTTTTTATATAATTTCGAATCCATGACCCCAGATGACGAGTTGAACGCCTTAACCCACCTGGCCATTCCGGGCCATACATGGAGATGTATAACAGACACTACTGTTATATTTATAGAGATTTAAAATTGTATCCATACATTTTTTTTTTTTTTTTTTGCAGAGCATTAATGTAAGATCTTTTTTTCCTTTTCTTCTGAGCAAAGACCATTTCCCATTTTCTGGTTGGATTGTTTACAAAGAAAAGTTTCAAAAGATGGTTTTATGTTTTAAAGAAAGTTTTAGCGCAAATTTTAGGGTAAATTAGATTAACACTTTGTCAAAAAAACTAAAGCCAAAATGAACATACCCACATGAATAGTTTTATTGACGGATATAAAAGATTCCTTACAATTAGATTTGTAACGAGGTCAGGTAGAAAACAAAAAAATGCAGATAAATGCTACTCGTCTATAGCTTGAACACTACAAATATAATCAATTAACTTTATTTTCCTAAAGTATTACATGGTTTGAAGGAAACTTCCATATTAAATAAATATAAATTAAATCTTACAGGCTACAATTTCGTTTAATCAAATTAAATAGCAAACTAAATTAACCAAATAAAAACACTAAATAGTTTAATACTAGACGATATTGTCTCTCTTAAACTTGTAATAGATAAATTGGGTTTAACGATAAAGAAAATGTAACTAAGGACAATGGTTTAAATTACTCACTGAGCTTTTTTTTTTTATTTTGGTGTTTGAATGTAACTATCGAATACAACTAAGTCTTTGTTCTTCATGATTATCTTGCTTGTGTTAAACCAAGGCCGAACAAATCTGTTTTAATCGAAGTTATTAATGAAACTGAAGGAAGCAGCAGCATATTTTTAACTATAAGGTAAAAAACATTTGAATAAAATTCTTTATCTAACCTAGTAAAATGTGTAAAAAGTATCCACAAATAAAAATAAATATTACTACTCTACTTATTAAGTTTTGATGATTTCTTTTCGTTATTATTGTTAATCAATCGTCAAAGACTATGTTGTTTCTTGTTCTTGCGATATAAAAAAAGTTCTGGGCACTTGTTTAATTTTCTACACAAACTTGCATGTAAAACCAAATATATGTGTGTGTGTGTGTGTGTAAAATTAACACCAGCGCTCTTGAAAACACTCTTTCAAAGTTGTTATTTGTTTCGTATGTATAACATAAACTAGGCGCATGTGTGAAGGAACATTTAATGTATTATTGATAATATAATCGAGTGCTGCTCGATTATTAAACATCAACATTTTCCTCTACATTCGAAATTTACGTATCTTATGCTTTTACAAAATAAAAATATTAACATGGTAAATTTCCCCTGACATCATTGTAAAAACAAAATACATATTTATTCAAGTATATCAGACATAGTCTTAAACATTATAGTCGAGGTATTTCGCTGAATTCACAAGTGCATTTATATTCCCGAATAATTCTTCATAACAGTAGGCATCAGATATTTTGTTTCTATTTATAGTTTTTGAAGCCACTCGTGATAGAATAAATTTTTGTTGCCAAATGATTGTTTAAAAAAATTAACAATAGGTTAAAATTTAAAACAAAATGAAAGCAATGAATCTGTATGACGTAGGTACTCAACATCTTATCCAACCTTATTCTTCTGTCTCTCCTCCAAGATCTTTATTTGTCTTTTCCTGAAGATACGTTTTATCACATTACTCTATTACAATACTGCAGTAGTTATTATGTTATTGTAGCTCGTATTTCAATGATTAACTCTTTAATATGCATGAACAAAAGATAAACCGACGTCTTTTATTCCTCATAGTCCCAGACATTTATTAAACAAGAGTGAAAATTCTTTGATAGATTGTTTAGGCAGAGTATTCATGATGAAACTTTGTCTTCAAGACGAAAAGCGGAAGACATTCGAAACGTCGTCCTCTACACTTGTGTCTCCACAACAGGCAGATGCCATCCATTCTACAAAGTTTCATCAAGAGTGTAAATTACATATTTTGAACAAAGACAATAACAGGAAACGAAATAGATCAAATAAATATTTTATTCACAATGTAATTCTCCAAGTAGTAATGCATTGTGTTATTTTAACTTGGGTTAATAACATTAACGTTAATAACGTTAGGTTATGTATTGTTTAATGACATTTTCTATTCTTTTTAACTGATTAAAACTAATACCACTTTGAAACTAATGCATTCAAATCTAAACTAAAATTTATCACCAAATGATGTATTTTCTCAAAATAACGTAAAATGTTATTAAATAAAATAATATAAAGTCGAACTGACAAAAACACAGTGCACAAGTGTTAAAATGACTTCTAGCTACAATCTAGACAATATAAGTTTGATTGTTTCATATATTCGTACAAAGCTGTAATAGCTGACCGAAAGTAGGATCTGTTGACGTTTATAAAAAAACTTCCATGCTACGTTTAATTATGGAGAAAGTCCAAAGGTTTCGTTCACGTCTGAATGTGGTGGCCCGGCATGCTCGACCTTTCAGCCGTGGAGGCGTTATAATATGACGGTCAATCCCACTATTTGTTGTTAAAAGAGTAGCGCAAGAGTTGGCGATGGGTGGTGATGACAAGCTGCCTTCCCTCTAGTCTTACACTGCTAAATTAGGGACGGCTAGCACAGATAGCCCTCGAGTAGCTTTGTGCGAAGTTCAAAAACAAACAAACTAAATGTGGTTTTTATTAGCTACATCAAAATATTAGATTTTAAATTCAGTATGTTTTAGAACTAATAAATATATTAGAAATATGCTATTTTAAACGGTTTTCAGAGAAAAAAAAGTTCCACGTAACTTTTAATTTGGCTCACATCTGAATTTAGATTTTAATGTAATGTGAAGAGTTCGTGATCGTTTGTATTACAATATGAGCAATTTATTGACATCTACTTACACTTAATAAATATCTGTGTTCATTTCATTGTTTGGAAAGTCAATCTGACAACGTTAGTTTCTCATACTATCAGATTTTCATAAACTTCTGAAGGTTTTTTAGAAATGCGGCATTGCGTTTAAATTGTATTTATATGATCTATTCTTTTTGGCTACAATTTAAACTTTAACAGTTTTTATATATCTTATGAAACAAAAATTACTAATCATTCTTCCATTACGTAATGGAAAAAAAGAAGAAAAAAAGAAAATTAGCAAGACCAACATTTGCAGACGAATGCAACATGTCTGTGTCCATAATCCCAACATAACCAACTATGACACCAGAAAAATCATGAGAAAAATTGAAAATTGTCGATAACACTGCTGTAGATCTGTGTGTGTTTTCTTATAGCAAAGCCACATCGGGCTGTTTGCTGAGCCCACCGAGGGAAATCGAACCCCTGATTTTAGCGTTGCAATCCGTAGACTTACCGCTGTACCATCAGGGGGATATAGATCTGTTAGACGGTAATTTAAATTGAATCCCACATAGGTTGATTGCGCTTTCCTTGCTGGTTCGGCATGGCCAGATGGGTTAAGGCGTTCGACTAGGGTCGCGGGTTTGAATCCCCGTCGAACCAAACATGCTCGCCATTTCAACCGTAGAGGCGTTATTATGTGACGGTCAATCCCACTATTCTTTGGTAAAAGAGTAGCCCAACAGTTGGCGGTGGGTGGCGATAACTAGCTACCTTTCTTCTAGTCTTACACTGCTAAATTAGGGACGGCTAGGGCAGACAGCCCTCATGTAGCTTTGCGCGAAATTCAAAAAACAAAAAAACAAACTTTCCTTACTAAGAAACTTGAACTAGAGACAAAAATTAGAAATTTTTCTAATTCTCTGTTTTCGACTTGTATAAAAGTATATTTGTACCAAATCCCATGTAACCTGGTCGAAACACGGAGGAATAATTATTTTAAAAAACGAAAATTATGTTTTTGTGGCATATAGACACCCCTATAATTACTAAATATGGAGAAGTTTACCATTTTTGTTATTCAGCGTGTGAGATTTGTATAAAAGTATCTTTGCATCAAACCACAGGTAAAATGGTCAAATTATGATTTTTTGCGAGCTCTATCCCCTCTAAAAAATGCAAAATGGAAAAATCTAAATTTCGTGTACGCTATTTCGTCAGGTGCATGAAATGTGTACCAATTGTCACCTTGACTGTTGTAAACAATGCCGTCCAAGAGCTCAAAATTCTCACTTTGGGTTGTTTTATCCTTTGCCTCCATAAAATAATCAAAAACATGAAAAGTAGAATGAACGTTTATTACTAAGAAATAAGCCTATCAAGTTTCAAATCAATCCACTGAGAAATGAAAGAATGACGATCGATTAAAAAGGATTTGGAAGCAGAAGAAAAGAGAGAAGAAGAAACAACAAAAAACAGTGTCTCCTGGTGGAAGACTCAGCAATTAATAAAAAAATATAACGCATTAAAAGAATTGTTTTAATAAGCATTTTTGTTTAGATTAATTCTTATTCAAATCGGTAAATATATGACGTAAAATTACATCGATGTTTACATTATGATGTAAAATTAAATGCCAAAGGAATTACTATCTAGAAAATAGTAATTTGATATTATAAAGATTTCAGCTTATTAACGCTATAAAATTTATCAGCCTGGTATAGGTTAGTAGTTAAAGCACTTACCTCGTAGTCTAAAGGTCGCAGGTTCGAATCCCCGTCATACGAAACATGCTCGCCATTTCAGCTTTGAAGCGTTTATATTATGTTGTTAAAAGAGTTGCTTAAGTGTTGGCGGTGATGACTAACTGCCTTTCCTCTAGTATTAGACTGCTAAATGAGGGATGGTTGGTGTAGATAGCAGTTTTGCCAAAATTATAAACGTTTTTGTTGTAAAAGTAGTTCTAACTACTCTTGTACCAAGCAGTTAGTTTTAGTTGAATATAACAAAAGAAACGCGATTATTCTAAAACTTATTACAAAGTGATTACTTAACGTTTTCACGCTTCGTTCAGCTACACTTACATTTATATCCCTCTGTAATATCTTTTTGTATCGTTAAAGCACTTTCATCTCCTATTGTTTAAGAATATAGAACCTTTAATCGTTTAGTAATCACCGGTATTTGTCCCATTTTTATTAAGGTTTAGATTTCCTTCAGGAATACTTTCAATCTAGAATACGATTTCTGTTTTAATTAATTGGATAACGTCCTTAAAGAATATTGTATCTTGAATGCAGTCTCTGTTAGTCACATTTAAAGTAAACTAAATATAAATTTTGACATTGCATGATTTGTATCATTTGTATGCAAAATCGTTGATGGGAGAGGTATTCACTGATACAGAAGGAATCGAGGTTTAAAGGAAATAGAGTAACAAATATAAGAAATGATGACGATAAAGCATTTATGGATGAATTTGTGAAAGAGAGACACAACGGTTACTTGAATAGACGTGTTTATAAACGAAATGATGTGGTGTTAAATAAACAAAACTAAGGAAACGGCAACTTCATGATCTGTGAAAGCTCACAGGATATTCATTAAAATAGATAACAGAGAGGCTGAACAAGTAGAAAAGTTTACTTATTTAGATACGAATAACAATGGTGACGACTAGTATGGAAAAGAAATGGAGCAAAGGATAGGTTTGACAAAAAAATTCTCTTCTGATGCGAAGAGATGTCAAGCTAGAATCAAGGAAGATACTACTAAAATTGTAATTACTGTTAGTCATAATCTATAGAATAGAAATTGGAACAAAATGATGGTTGGAAACACTTGAAATGTGGAGTTTAAGGTGTAGATGTACATCATATAAAAAAAGAACTAAAAAGAACAAATTATCTTCCTAAAATAGCGCATATTTGATTTTTATGTATATCCAGCTGATACCATTCGGAAAGGTTGACAGAAGTTTAATAGGTACACTCGTAGCAATAATAGCGAGAAAAGGAAGACTCACATGGTTTGTGAAAATTAAAAACTATATTGGAAACGAGAGGTTTTTAGTAGGAAACATGATGCAGGCAGCAATTGAAAGAGTACAACAATCGTCCTCAGAATTGAGGGGGAGGGGTACCAAGATTTACTGATGAAATTATTTCCTGAGAATTAGAAAAATACCCATAATATGATAAACTAGATTTTACTTATTTGACCAGAATAACCAATAGCAGAGTGGGAAATGTTCCTTCAACTCTAGCCCAACTCAAGTGGCTCAGCGGTAAGTCTGAGGACAGATGTTGCTAAAGACCGGGTTTCGATACTCATGGTAGACAAAGCACAGATAGCCCGACGTGATAAACAACAAACAAACAAAGTGTCGACCCCAAAAGACTGGTCATTTATAATTTTACGAATGACTTACATGATATTGAATGTATTCTAAAAGATTGTTCTCGAAGTCATTAAAGTCTAATTCGACTAATTAATATAAAAGAAATATTATTAGGCTGTGAAAACCCGCTTTGACGAAATTATTTCATTTTCGTAAACATTTCTTTGTCATTTTAGAATGACATATGTTGAATACTCTCACATCGTATATATATATATATATATATATATGTAGTATTTTTCAATATTCAAATTTCTAATCATCTGATACCCTTTTATCGAAATGACCCAAAATAACCAATATAACAGTAGAAAAGGTAAAAGCGTAGAATTACTTACACAAAAAAACTCTTTATACAAGTATGTTAGTATTTTGTGGTCTGGAAATACTTACTGTTTGTTTTATATTTGTATTTTGCCTTTATAGTAAAGCTAATAAAGATATTCATCGCTGCCTGTGAGATTAAACAACTAACCAAAGAGAAAGCAGCTAACTAAAGCATTCTAACATCCTCGCTAAGAGATTGATTGTCACAATCACACATATACAGTTTAAAATACTTTGTGATATTTCAAGGATACGAACATTTTCGCCAATTCTGAAACCCAAAGCTTTACCACAGGAGTAATCCATGCTCTTTGTCACTCATGGTATTTCATTTGGAGTTTCAGCCTACCAACAAATGGCTATAGACAGTTAATACGAATTACGTTCAGTGCCTGAGCATCCACATCTGCTTCTGGCTGTGAACTTTAATTTTAATCCATAGGTGAAACTTCGAAATAGAGATCGAATCCAATAAACGGCGTATTCTCACTGAGATATGTGGATAATAATTCCTCTTCCACTAGGTTCTTAACCACTTTCACTGGAGTGTCAATCTATTTTCTCCTCGTCTCTGTTCCGTAATTACTTATAACATTAGTCACTCCTGTAGTTTCACTGAAATTCGAAATCGTTGATTTTATTTTGCATTCGCATACGTTAAATTTTACAAAATGTTTTATTAAATGTCGACGAATGATCAATGTATATACATATTGTACTTTTTTCGGTAGAAATATTTATAGCAACAAACAAACTAATATTGTCCAAATTACTTTTCACTAACTTAAGTTATACTAATACTGCCAGTTTTATAGTTACCAATAATGATGTTCCATTTCTTTAGCCCACAGATTATCGACGCAATGGCAAATAATTTATCTACTATTTTATAATTTTTCAGTTGTAACATAATATTGAGACGGGAAAACACATAATTAATACTGAATAATTAAAACAGTATTTTGCTCTCTAATATATCTATACATATATATATAGTATAATGGCTCAGCGGTATGTCTGTGGACTTACAACGCTAAAATCCGAGTTTCTATACCCGTGGTGGGCAGAGCACAGATAGCCCATCGTGTAGCTTTGTGGTTAATTCAAAACAACAACAACAATATACAATATAGTTCTTGCAGTATAAATTTCCTATGGTGACGATCTTAGCGGGAAAGGTTTTTGCTCCATCCGATTAATTTTCAGGATATAACTTTTGATAAGCTCAAAGCGAGGCTGTGACCTGTTGCATATTTAATGATAACATACGTGTAAATCAAATAAATTCTGTCATAATTCTATATCGTGAAACAGGATCTAATTTATTTAACGAAACGTACGGTAGGCATTTTAATTAAATTTCAAAATACACTGCAGTAAATCAACACAAGCAAAAGATAAGGGGTTACGTTCAACGAAAGTTAGTTTTCTTTTAAAGTATATGTGTTTTGTTATAGCAAAGCCACAGTAGACTATATGATGTGTCTACCACAGGGAATTGAACCCCCGATTTCAGCGTTGGAGATTCGTAGACTTACCGCTGCCCCAACGGGGAACTAAATTTTAAATATTGGGTTTTAAATTATTGTTACTTAACTTGTATCTGTATTTTTGCGTATTATCGATTATGCAAACCGTATTATCTTTTTCCCTTTAATTTTCAAAGCATAACATTTTTTCATCTCAGATTCTGAAAAATTCATTTGAGCAAACAAGGAAGAAATCAATATTATATAATTCATTTATTCAATAAATATTCGATTTTTTGTTTCTTTAAAGTATTTTTAAGTATGCTCTCTTTTATCTTTCATATATCAAATTACGTTAATTATTGCAAACAAAAGCAAAACTACTTGTTTCTTTGTTTTGAATTTTCGCGCAAAGCTGCATGAGGGCTATCTGCGCTAGTTGTCGCTGATTTAGCAGTGTAAGAGTAGAGAAAAGGTGGCTAGTCATCACCACCCACCGCTAACTCTTGGGCTAAACATGCTCGTCATTTCAGCCGTGAGGGCGTTATATATGATGGTCAATCTCACTATTCGTTGGCGCAACGGAAATGCGAACCCGCGACCCTCGGATTGCTAGTCGAGTGTCTTACGTAACTACCTGGCTATGCTGGGCCTAAAGCAACACGAAGCATAATAGCAAGCACTGTTTCTGTAATACAATTTCAATATGTATAAATTTTCATTCGTTTCAAATGTTTCTTTTTTCTCAAAAAAGAAAAGAAAAAGTGTACTTAATATTACTTCGGTGATTTTGATAGAAATTAGTGTTAATTCAGTAACACAAAGTTTAGCAATTTAGGTTTTGTTAGCCAACACCATTTATAAATTACTTCAATTGTCCAATTAATACTCACTTTGTTTTACTTGTGTGTTCTAAATATGGATTATTATACGTTATGTACACTAATACGAACAATATAGATACATGAATACGAAAACAACTTGTAGAAATGTCTTTATAAATACTGTAGGAGTGTGTACGTTAAATAAAGACCGATATGTCCACAGGACGGTGTGCTGTACTCACCATTTCGTGTCATGGGTGCGTATTCCAGTACTAAAAATGCTATTCCTTTCAGCTGCGTGAAATTCTATAACATGAAGTAATCACCTAATTTCTTTACTGAAATAGTAATCCAAGAATTGATGGTGAAGGTCTTGACTATCTGCTTATTTATGGCGTATCACTTCTATATTTGAATGAGCTAGTAGTGTTAGGCCTCGAGCATATATGCTTGAAACTCAACAAATAAATATAAATTACAGATATTAGATATGAGCTATAGAATTATGCACATGCATACTATATAGGAACTTTCGTTAAATAAAGACAGTGTATGAAGACACCTGAAATGTTAGATGAAAATGCAATTTCATAAGAATAAAATTTCTAAACTACATGTGTAAATGCGTAAGTTTTTAGTCATTTAGTTTGAGAACATTTCTAAAGGAATAACTTCAAGCAAAGTCGGTTCTACCTTGTTTCGTAAGTTTCTTTCAAACTGTATTTTTACTAAAAATGTTATGGTGCAAAAATTAAATAATTATTCAATGTATCCGCACGAGATAATAAAAAAATCATATACGGTTAATAGAAACGTTAAAAACTGTATAATGTTAGTATTGGCCTGGCATGGCCAAGCGTGTTAAGGCGTTCGACTCCCGGTCGCACGAAATATACTCGCTCTTTCAGCCATGGAGGCGTTATAACGTGACGGTCAATCCCACTATTCGTTGGTAAAAGAGTAGCCCAAGAGTTGGCGGTGGATGGTGATGACTAGCTGCCTTCCCTCTAGTCTTACACTGCCAAATTAGGGACGGCTAGCGCATATAGCCCTTGAGTAGCTTTGCGCGAAGTTTGAAAAAACCTTAGTATTTTATGAAAAACAATATTTAATTTTGATAATTTTATCTTACCTATATTACATGTCATTCCCGAAGTTCTTATGATTTTCAAATAGTTTTTAACTCTTGTATCTGTATTATATCTATAACAGGGTGTTTATTTATTTCTATGAACCTATGTGTTTTTCTATTGTTATGAAAACACCATTTGTATTTACATATCATAAAAGTTTTCAATTTTTAAGGAATAACTAAACATATACAGTTAAGTTTCTTTAGAGTTTGTTGAAAAATATTAGACTTATGAAATTGGATAAGAATGAAACTTAATTGCTTTTGATTTAATTGATGGCTAAAGCACCTGTTGATACAGCCATTTTGTGTCTTGATAATAAATTAAAATCAAATAGCAATTCGACTTTATAAATAACTGATATGGTCAACTTTATTGAAGCATGTGTTGAAATTTGATTTTTTTTTTCAGATTAAGAGTTAAGGTTTTAAACAGAATTAAGGCTTATCTATGGGTTTATTATTGTGTGCTTATTTCATGGACAGTTTTCAAACTTCAGGTTAAATAAAACGGAAATAAAATAAAAAAATTGGATAACGTATGTTAATAACATTTTCTTTTTTTGTATAGTGACATGGTAAAAATAATATAACAGATTTTGCTAAATATCTTGTTAATTGTATTATATTTTTGGGGTGTTTTAGTAAGTATAAATAAGGATAAAATAGAAACTATTATTTATCGTAAGCCATTTTCCGTAATTACACCTTTACGTAAAAAAATCATGTTATCATAAATCTCAAAAAATCTTTGCTTTGTATTCTTATCCAAATAAGATCTTGATATTATGTTGCTAACAGAAATATATTAAATACGAGTTATTAATAATCATTTAAGTGGCAGTAAAAAGCGGTTTTAATCATGATATTATTAAGAGAGCTGTTACAAAGTAAGAATGAAAAAGAAGATAAAATAACCTGTTAAACCGATTCACCGAAAAAATTAGCAAAGAAGAGATTTTATTACTCTTTATACCAGGCCTACCTTGTCAAATAATGCAGGGATTTAGAAAACAGCAACAATATATATTTCCGAAAATAGAAAGTTGAACAAGGTTAAATACTTACTCAATGCAAGTAAACACACAATTGATCTAATGGAAAAAATCTACTATATACAAAATAATGTATGAATGTGGAAATAATAATCCTTGTTTTTTATAGTTAAGTACAAAGCTAAACAATGGTTTATCTGTGCTGTGTCAACAATCAGTATTGAAACTCCGGTTTTAGCATTATAAGTTTGTAGATTTACGGCTGTATCAGTGAGGGGGGTGAGGTATAGGAGTCTATCAACAGAAATCCAAGGTTTTCATCTATCAAACGGCCTGGCTAAATGATTCCCCTTCTTTAACTGTGTTAATGAAAATGTAGAGAATTATCGTTTCAACTTTAATCGTCCAATTTATTTAAATTCAATACAACTTCTTGATTTATCCTGCCGAATCTCCCGTTATATGGTGAACCTATCAGACATTTACTTTGATAATATGCGTTTGAATAATACCTGAAAGAAATAGATTTTCAACAAACTGATTTGTTAGATGTAGAATTTCATACAGGTTCACACTATTTCTTCAAAGTACAACAAACCCACGTTTTTTAACGCTTTTTCTAGGTTTTGTCTACAAATGTCAAGTGCATAGCTAGAGAATAAAGTTGTATAACGGTTATAGAGAATATGAGATTAAAGTGAATGATACTTAAACAAGCGTTATTAAAAACATCACAATTTTGAGTACAAATCGATAAAAAATGTAGTGTATTATTCTTAAGTTGTATTTTTTATTAGTATTTGATAATTAATAGTTTTCAATTTTTTTGTCTTATAAAATGGTTAGCTGTGTCTATCATTTGTCTGTACTTGTAAAATTATATATCTATTCTAAGTGAAATTAAATATACTACTAATTTAAAAAAAACACTTTTAAGAAGTGTATTATAGCATCCAAATCAGAAGCTCTAAATATTTATTAAATGTTGTTGTAGTTTAGAGTCCCATGGTGAAATATTCCTTCATAATTACATAATCAATAACACTTGCTTATCTAGGATCTTTCACATTTCAGGAAATTGTAGTAAAATACATATTAGTGTAACTTAGATTAAGTAATTAATGTTCCTTTGCGAGTTTGTCCTGAACCGAATAGAACAGAAACATTTGTGTTTCAGACTTAATCGTCTTAGTTTTAACAACATTAAACAAAGCACAACATAAGCGTTCCGATTGTTAAATCTTTCTCTGTCTTTTATCCCAATATTTTTGACAACACCTAAAGAATGACGCATTGCCTGAAACGTTTAGCTAATAGTTAATATATGTTACATACAAGAGAAACATGAAAATATAATCGGATTTTTTTATGATCTAGAAGCAGCTTAAATTTACTGCAGAGAAGTGTGAAAGCCTGCCTTTTATTAAACGTCTTTCTTTTGTCTGTAAAGTGCGTAGATCTATTAACAGAAGGATTGTTTAATCAAGAAACGATGCAACATCCCAGACACTCGTAAGAAACATCCTGTTCTTGAGACGTTCGTATAGTTTTATTCGTAGGTAATTGTACAATTTAAACACCATTGTGAGAGTTAAAATGACGTTTATAAAGCAAAAGTTTCACTTGCATAACTGTCTAAAAATATTAAAAAACTAATACTAAATTTCAAAAATCATTGTAAAATTGGTATATTAAAAGCTGAGAAAACAAAACATAGTTTAAAGAGCAAAGTTGAAAGAGTTTATACAATGTTATAAACCTACAGGTTGACTTATCAACATAACATAAAGTGTGATACGAGAAATATAAAACTTCTTTTCGTTGTAGGAATCGAGATCCCCATTAATATTTATTGGAAACGTTTCATCTATCAACGTTGTATTAACGTGTAACACACGGTCTGAATGTAAGGTAGAAAATAGTTTGAAAAAGTACAAACAGTTTAGGAGTATGCGCTCTTTCTTAGAATCAACCCTTTTCACTCCTAAGATTGGAATCTATCGTTGTTTAATGCGAACCGTCTGTCGTTTTATAGATAAAAATAATTACAATTTCTTTCCATAGAAACAAAGAGGAAAGCACTACCTTAAGCCTACTTTTATTGCAGTTCTTTCTTTCCGTAACGACATTAATTCCAACTAATGTGGTGTCGTCTGGTAATTTGGTAAGCGAAGAATTTTCAAATCCAGGTGGCAGGCCTAGGTGGAATCTATATAATTTGAGCACGTTTGGTGATGGGGATTCTAACGTATGGCCCTCAGATTGTGAGTTGAGCATTCTAACCATCAGGCCATGCCAGGCCCAAGCATTACAATACAGTTACTAACATCTAACCCCTCGCGTTGCTATCAATATTAAGGTATTTCAAACGAGAGGAAAATGATAACGAAATATTGTATATAGCGAAATTTTATGCATCCTGTCTATTAACAATTATCATTCACACTGATAAAAATCAACGGCATATTTCATTATAGTATTATATTCTTCCAGGTCATTTTGTCAGGATCCCTAACGATACCAGGTTCGATAACTTTTCGCTATGTACCATGAACTTAGCGTGATATGAACATCAATAAATGCCTGAAGGATCCTTGTTCGATTGTAACTCCTTTATCAAAAAAAAATGTGACCTGCAATTAGTTTAAAGATGTTGACAGGACTATTGTGGTAAATGCTAGATTAAAATTCATTTCAGTTATACTCAGTCATTGTGAAGTCAGTAATTATTCTGGTTAAAGTTGAAGCTGTTTTGAAAGCTGTTCCTGTCCATTAGGGATGAAATTCAAAATTATGTGGTGCACATGATCAACAACAAAACTCAGACATACTCTGAGAACAAACGTTTTTGAATGACTAGTTAGAAAGAACAATACTAATACATAAATATTAGTACTTGGTAATATAACTTATTTAAAACGACCATCTATTATGTTGGCCATTTAAACATCCAAGTGATCTTTACTCTTACCCGTTATTATGGAGAATAGTAATGATATTACTATACGTCTGCAGTTAGAAGGATCAAATATAATCTTATACGCTCAAGATATTTCTAATTTGAAAGTAAAAAAACGATAGGGGTCGAAGTATTCTAAACATATATCTGTAAGAGGAGTCACAATTAATTGGTTAATAAGTACGAGATGTGTGTTCACATAATGATTTGTAGCCTCTATGGGAATTGAAATGTCAACTTTCAAGTTTTAATTATCTTACCCAGGTTTATTTGTTATTATTTCACTTCATCATAATTATGTTTCATTCACCAAGCTGTAGCTAGTAGCTACAAGAGGAACATAAACATCCATATGGACTCCTAAGCTTAAAATGAGGCTTATAGAGGTTAAACTTGAAAGATGGTACATCCATTCCACTGTGTGGTCTCTGTTTCTTCAGACACGTTTTATTTAGCTACATTTTATCATTCACATTCATGAATGCCAAAACTTTATTTGCCTTTCTTATATGCATGTGATGCTGCTGTTTTTTAGCTCACTGTGTGAAAGAAAGGAAAATCTTTCAGGACACTTTCCCTTTCAGATTTAAATTAATGTAACTGTAATGTTATTTTTCATTTTCAATTAATCACCTTGTTGGGGATGGACAGTGCAGCTACCATTATTTTGATTTATAATTTCAGTTAATTTGTATGAAAATGCTTCACACAAGACTTGACGTGAAATATGATCTTCTATGTTTTAATGGACATCAAACAAAATGCATTTCAGGAGAAAATTAATGAATGATTTAGGAAGGAAGATTGTTGCAATTTCTATTTCACAGTGAGTGCTCATGGACTGAATTACCTACATGTGATATGTTTCTTTTGGAAAATTAAGATCTTGAACTTTAAGGAAAATGTTAACATACATTTCATATGAAAAATAGCTCCAACTACGTAATACCATTCTTCCATTTTTGTATGATCGAAATTAATGTTACATCTAACAAAAAAGTGAATACACATCTACCAAAAACCTATTATCTTTGCTAAAATTAGGATAAAACATGGGTAATTTAATTTTGAATAATGAGTCGAGAAATATTTGTTTTTGCCATTTCTTTATTATATAAATTTGTTTTTTCTTTAAACATTTCAATATGATTTATGATCTGCTTGAACAGCTAATTCACTTATCCGTTTTAGGTGGAATATTTTGTTCCGCTGAAATTGAGTAAATAACAACTGTTGTGACAATACGCATTACGTGGTCACAAAGACAGTTTGGAAAACTCCGATTTCAACAGCAAGCTCGATAATAGGAACTGAAAAGATAAGCATATGTTCTATAGAAATAAGCAGCACAATTTAATCAGATAAGCAAACAAATACAAATAAATTAATTCTCTATTTTCTTAAATTCTCTATTAATTTAATAAAACACACTGAAAGTTTGTGACAAATTTTCTTAGAATATCTAACAATAAATAAATATTTGACATAAAATAAAATGGTTGTATACTTCTTGCACATGCAATCATAAATATATTTAAAGAGGATATTAATATTAAGTATTAGGTAAAATAAAACATAATCAAAATTAAGGACTGCGTTAAAAACAGCAGATTCAAACCTCTGATTAATTATATTAGTTTGTTATAACCAAAAACAAGCAGAAACAAAAATAAAAAACGCTGCACCAATTGAAACGATCCCTGGGCTACCCATGTAGAATATAGTATGTACTCTAGTTTTTGGAAATGACTGCAAAAATGGGACCAACATTGCGGTAGAGATACATGGTTTATCAGCCTTAACCTCCATTCGCCAGTCTCACATTAAAACATAAAATACAAGAAACCTGCATATTCAAGAAGTACGATGTACCTTTATTAACTCTCATAAACCTTTATTAAATGTGTAACACAAACTGTACTATAACCACTCACAATATACAGAAAGATTATTGATACCTTGATCCTATGCTTCGAGAAGCAAAAACTGATGACGCTGGTTATTTATATACATATACATATTCACAGTATATGCATGTATACATATATATTCATAGTACACACATATATATATATTCACAGTATATACATGTATATACTGTATATTTACAGCCATATACATATAAATACATATATGTAAATACTATGAATTTTTGCGAGGAAAATAATTATTGTAACACGTAGTTGTTATGCTGTATATATTATAAGAACAATTTTAGTACCGAAATGAATATAATTTATAGCATAAGCGAATGTTTGTTTTGAAAAATGTACGAGGTGTTTGAAACTAAAGGTAATAATGATCAACCATTAATTTTGCTGTCCCTTCATTGTGAGGTGGACGACTAGTCCTAGCAGCTATGTAACAGCTGTCATAATTCAAACTTCTCTTCCAGCACTTTTTCTAGTATCATTGCGCCTGCATATATTTCTTTTTCATACAAGTTTATATTTTAGAATCTCTACCAATTTCCCCTCAGACCTAATTCCATGTCTTTGACAGTTGGGAAAAGAAAGAAAATCCCAATAGCCGAGGCATATAAAATTCTTTTAGGCAGGATTAGATCAAATTAATTAATTATACCTTAGACGTGATCGAATACACGAGTCGAAAGGGTTTGACTTCCTGAGGCTAAAACTGTAATTATATCTCAAATCAGTCAAAAGATGACGGAGCTATGAGCTCAAAGTTTGAACTTGAAAAACTCTTCAATTCTATGAGCCCCTATGCCGCTGCTAAAACACATTATTTATATTAATTAATTTATTGCACATTTAAGTAAATGATCTAAAAATGCTTTAATTCTTTTCAACAATGTTATCTATGTTGAGCATTTGAGACAAAGTCAAAGAATATTAAAGAATAAAAATTTAGATAAAAATTATTTTATCTCGTATAGAGGGTTACAAGTGTGACACATTACCTTTTTAATACTTAATGAAATTAGTTAAAACAAATTAAGTGTATTTCAATATTTTGTGCCCTCCAGTGTTACAGTGGTAAGTCTAAAAGTTTACAACGCTTTAAAAATAGGATTTCAATACGCTTGTTGGTCACAGCACGGATAACTCATTGGGCTTAAATATAAATAAATAGTTTCCCTCTGGGACAGCGATAAGTCTTCGAATTTACAACGCTAAAATCAGGGGTTCAGTTCTCATCGGTGAACACAGCAGGTAGCGCGTTGTGGATTTGCGTGAAATTAAAATAACAGACAAAGAAACAAACACTCCTGTATTCGACAGAGGCTTTCGAAGACGATAAAGTTACAACAGAAAGTTGCGCGTTTTAATACTAGAAATAAAACAATGAAATTTGTTATTTCTCTTTAATTTGACCATCAACGTTTCGCTTTATAGCTTTTTTCAAAATAGTTCCGCTAAATCACATGTATTACACATAATAAAGAACTCAACTATAATACTTACATTGGACGTCGTAACTTTCTACACATCTATAAAAACAGAATATATATTAATATAGGTATAAAGGTGTTCCTTTGTATTGATTTATTTTGGGCTTGAGTTGTTGTATAAGTAAGACTTCTTTAATTTTGCGTTTGTTTCTTTATTTAGTATTTGGGTGTTTTTTATGGTTCTGTTGTGTTTATTTGATTTGGAGTGTTCGAAAACGTGTGAAGGTGACTTTTTGTGTTCTTTGAATCTAGTTTTCATTTTTCTATTTGTTTCTCCAATATAGAAGTCGTGGCAGTTATCACATTGTATTTTATAAATAATGTTGGTGTGGTGTTTGTCAGTGTAGTTTTTACACAGTATAGACCTTAGTTTTGTGCCTGGTTTTTGAATAAATTTGGTATTAACTGGAATGTCATATTTTGTTACTAGTTTTTGCCAAATGTTATTTTTCTGCTGATGTCGAGAATATATGGTATACAGCAGTATATGGTTTCGTGAGTTTTAAATTCGTGGGATATATTTACTTTTGTTAGTTGATTTTGCTTTCTGTCTAGGTGTGTGCGTATAATGTTTTCTAAGGTTTGTGGAGGAAACTTATTGATGTTGATGAGTATTCTTTCATTTTGTTTAATTCATCGGTAATTTTATCTGGTGAGCTTAGTTTTATGGCTGTGTTTATTTGGTTTCTTCGTGTACTGAGTTTTTGTTTTGTTTCATGTTCTGAGTCCCAATAAATGTATGGGTGATTTTTCGGTGGATGTCTGTTTTAAATTGCGTATCGGTTCTTGTAATTTTGAGGTTAAGAAATGATACTTGATTGCTTTCCTCCTGTTTACATGTAAAGTTAATGTTGGGATGTATTGAGTTAATGTGATTGAAAAAATCAAGTGTGTGTTCTGTAGATGTGAATTCCACAATCGTGTCGTCTACATATCTGTACCAGTATAGTGGTGGATGTAATCCTGTGTTAATTGCTTGTGTTTCAACTTGTGTCATAAAAATATTGGCTAGAACTGGTGATACTGGGTTGCCCATGCTTAGACCATTTATTCGCTCCTCTATATGAAAAAAAAATTCTCAACCCAAACCAGCCGTTTTTACGTATATATTAAACATCTAAGCACGTCCTCTACATTCCTACACTCAGATACACAACCCTCTTCAAACATGTGGTCAGTTATCGGTCAGTTACCTCTTTCTTTCTTTGTGAACCTAACGATGACCGAAGAAGGTCGAAACGTTGTTCACTCTTCTAAATAAAAATTTTCTCAACCCAAACCAGCCTTTTTTACATAAACAAACAAATAATATTTACTGTAAAAGCTTTACCTTTTAATAAACTAATTGTATGTCAATAGTAAAAGTAGTTAACTGAATCTACTTGGGCAGGATCCCCGAGCGTATTCTATTTCAAGAGTAAATAAAACCAAAGTTAAAGATAAGGGTAACAAGCCTATAACAACATAGAGCAAAAGTGGACTTCTTATCTAAAGCCATTTTTTTTTCTAATTTAACCACAAGTTCTAGTTTATCATTACTGCAATTATAGTGAGGATGTAAATCTTTTAAAGCACAGTTGCAAACTAATGAATTAATAAGTGTATTTTAGCAACCAGGACGTTGCTTAATTTTCTGATTGGAAATATTAGTAAATAAATACAGACCACCAAAAATAATTTGAAATTAATTTCCTATGTATGAGAAAAGGAAGTAATCTATCTTATCATTACAGAGATATTAAACAATGTATCGATCAATAACACTATGCAACACAATTTTTACTTTTCTTGTTTCTGGGCAGGAGGTGTTATTTCCCAATTGCTTATGCCTAATGTAAATGGAAAAGACTGATTTTTCTTCAAACTTTGCTTTTGTGAGTTGGGTAATGAAATTTTCAAATTTACCCATTTTCCAGAACATTCCAGGTAGATACAGTGCTGATTAGCTGCTAGAGGATTTTCTCAAACTCACAAGAATTTTGTAGAATGTTGTAGAACTTACGAGAATTTTCAAGAACGTTTTAGAATTTTCTAGAATTTTCCATATATACAGGTGCTCACCACTCACCACTTCAATTTAGTTCTAGCTGCTTAAGTGAACACATACACTTATCTGATTTTATCAGAGAAGCATCAAGAAGCTGTAAGCATTCTCCAGACGCATTTTGCTATGTATATGACCAATTCATCAAGACAAGAGCAAAAAAGTACTCTGTGACGGCATCTGCTAAAATTTGTGAAGTCTACAAAGCATATTTCGGTATGCCTGTCGGGGATCAAGACAAACCCTGGGTACCTCATTTTACCTGCGAGCACTAAAAAAACTCTAGAAGATAAGACGGACAATTTTTGCTTGCTTGAGTAGTAAGATTTGGTATTATACAAATTTTAGACCTTTTAAAATTTAAATATCTTTTATTTATTTTTAATTTCCAATAATATAGGAAAACTGTCACATATAAAATATTTTACGTGAACCTCTTACACATTAGTTGTGGATGAAATAAATTTATTCTTCATAATAACAATTATATTTTGCTCTTTTGCAGGATGGTACAGAGGGGAAAAGAGAGACATGAAGCTCGCTATTCCAAGTAATTTATTGTGAGCCCACTGACCATTCAAGCAATTGCTACTTCTAAATGGTGGAATCTTCTAAACGTCAGGCTGGCAAGAATACATCTGAGATCATATATCCATACTTTCCATCATCATCCAACGACCCAATGCCACATTGCTCTGAGCTCCCTATACCCACACCGCCAGAGATAAAAAAGAAAACATTCTCAGAAGAGAGCAGCAAATCAGAAAACGAGGTAGACCTCAAAAATCCATATTACAATTTCAGAGGTACAGCTGGTGAGAGAAACCCATACTACCCCAATTAAAGAGTCCTCAATGACTTGATCAGAGACCTTGGTTTAACAAAGTCGAATGCCGAGCTTTTGGCATCTAGACTCAAGGAGTGGGATTTGATGGATAAAAGTGTACCAGTCGCAAGTCAGAGGAAGTGTTACCAAAATTTTTCAAGCTTCTTCACTCGTCAAGATGAGCTCTGCTTCTGCCACACTGTATCCGGTCTGTGCGAAGCAATTGGAATTGTCTGTAACCCAAATGAGTGGCGCCTCTAGCTTATGCAGAAGCTTCAAAGCTGTGCTGCTTCATAACGGGAATAAGTATCCGTCTCTTAACCTGGATCATTCGGTGAACCTCAAAGAGGAATACAACATCGTCAAGACCTTGCTAAAAGCCTTGAAGTATGACGAGTATGGCTGGAATATTATCAGAGACTTCAAAATGGTGGCATTCCTGATGGGTCTCCAAAAGGCTTTTCCAAGTTTCCCTGTTATCTTTGCTTTTGGGACAGCAGAGACACTGCAGCACACAACAACAGGAAGCACTGGCCACAAAGAACCGAGTTCTCTGTGGGGAGGCATAATGTCAAGTGTGAGCCACTAGTGGACCTCCAGAAGGTGCTGTTCCCACCATTGCACAATAAAACTGGGTCTTATGAAACAATTTGTCACAACTCTTGTTAAGGAGTCTGCAGCCTTCAGGTACCTACAAGACATCTTCCCTAAATTGTCTGAGGCAAAGGTCAAATTTGATGTCTTCGTTGGACCACAAATATGAAAGATCCTGGAGTACACGAAATTTCTCAAGAAGCTCAGTAGGAAGGAAAAAATCTTGGAGCAGCTTTGTCGCAGTGGTTCGGGGCTTCTTGGGCAATCACAAGGCCGAAAATAATGTAGAGTTGGTTGAGGCTCTGGTGAAGAACTACGGCAAAATGGGCTGCAGGATGTCCCTGAAAGTCCATATTCTTGATGCTCATCTTGATAAATTCAAGGAGAACATGAGAGCATACTCAGAAGAGCAAGGCGAGCGATTCCACCAAGATATACTGGACTTTGAACGCCGCTACTAAGGAGCATATAACGAAAACATGATGGGAGACTATATTTGGGAGCTGATACGTGAAAGTGGTTTACATTACAGTCGCAAATCTCGAAAAACCACTCACTTCTAAACATTTTTGTATAACTTTAGTACAAATACATGTAAATCTTGATTCATATGTTGTTTTATTCAGACCTTATGTAAATGAAAATGTGCAAATTTGCTCGTTTTTAAATATAAAATAGGTTAATATCTAAATTTCATTATCCAGGTCACAAAAGCAAAGTTTGAAGGAAATAACGGCCATTTTCCGTAGTTTTACAACATAAGCAATTAATAAATAACACATGCTATCCAGAAACAAAATTTGTGTTACACAGTGTAATGAAAATTTTGGGTTTAATTGGAAATCAAAAAGAAAATAAGATATATTTAATAAGTTTTATATACCTCCACATAAATGATAAAAATACCCATTACTTTTATTCAGATTAGGGACCCCAGTGGCGCAACGGTATGCTTACGAACTTATACCACTAAAATCAGGTTTCGATACCGATGATGGGAAGAGCACAGATAACCCTTTGTGCAGTTTTGTACTTAATATAAACAGCAACAACAATACGATTAAGATATTTCTATATTTTTCAGGATCTTTTCTTCGTCGTATACGTTTGTCTGCATACTTATAACGTTAAAAATCGAATTTTGATATCTGGGACATGTAAATTACAGATATTCCATTGTGAAGCCATGGCTTAACAACAGTTAAGCCTCACAGTTGACAACTGTTGAGACCACAGCATTTATTAGTGAAAATAGTTGTTTACATTATTGATGAATTTAAATTAGTTTTAGTTTTGACGGATTTATTAAATATATATCTATTTTCATATCGATGTTTCTTTACGTTAAATTTATATTTGGAAATGTACATAACTTATACTGTTAAATATGTATTGTGAAATTCCCGTTTATTCAGTAAAATTGTAGAATATTTTTCAGTGTAGCAATCAACAATGTTCGTGTGCGTAAAAACTAGGGTATTGTCAGTATTGTTGTACAGGCTAAAATTCCTAAAAAACTCTTTCCTCAAATCCATAACTGTAACTGGCACGACGCGCCAGGAGACAGTATATATTACAGGTTTATAGTTGGTGAGCTATAAACCTCGGAAGCTGTAACTGTGATTAACGCTTATTAATCGGGAGCTTTATACAGTCATGTGAAAAAGTTAGGACACCCTATGAAAGACTGTGTATTTTTGTAATATTTTTGGATATACAGATACTTAATCTCAATTTAAAAATACTGAGAGATTATAGGAATATAACTAAACAATTAAAACTGAAGAAAAGACTTTTCAAGATCTTCTGTAAATAAAAATTCTATAGAATTGCATATTCTAACTGAGGAAAAGTTAGGACACCCCCACATTTATTACCACTTAAAATGGCTCAATCACACACAGGTGTATCACACCAGGTGCATATAATTAGAAGATTGTTACTCAGCATTTTGAATGAGGCTTGCCCTATTTAAACCTCAGACATTTAGTTTGGTGTGCTCCTGACTGTTGAAGTGAGAGTGAGCACCATGGTGAGAGCAAAAGAGCTGTCTGAGACCTTCCAAAGAAAAGTGTAGCAGCTTATGAGTCTGGTAAGGGATTTAAAAAGATCCCAAAGGATTTTAAAATCAGCCATTCCACTGTCCGGAAAATAGTCAACAAGTGGAGGGCTTTCAAAACAACTGCCATGCCCAGGTCTGGTCGTCCAAGCAAGCTCACCCCGAGAGCAGACCGCAAGATGCTAAAAGAGGTCTCCAAACACCCTAACATATCATCACGGGACCTACAGCAGGCTCTGGCTACTGTTGATGTGAAAGTGCATGCCTCAACAATCAGAAAGAGACTGCACAAGTTTAACTTGCATGGGAGGTGTGCAAGGAGGAAACCTTTGCTCTCTAAGAGAAACATCAAGGCCAAACTGACGTTTGTCAGAGAGAATGTAGACAAAGACCAGAACTTCTGGAATAATTTTCTTTGGGCAGATGAGTCCAAAATTGAATTATTTGAACACCAGAACAGAGGACATGTTTAGCGTAAACCAAATATGGCATTCCAGGAAAAGAACCTCATACCAACTGTGAAGCATGGAGGTGGAAGTGTAGTGATTTGGGGCTGCTTTGCTGCATCAGAACCTGGACAGCTCACAATCATAGAATCCACCATGAATTCTACTGTGTATCAGAGGGTGCTTGAAGATCATGTGAGACCATCTCTATGAAAATTAAAGCTGAAGCGGAATTGGACCCTGCAACACGACAATGACCCAAAACATACCAGTAAATCCACCAAGGACTGGCTGAAAACTAAGAAATGGAGAGTCCTGGAATGGCCAGGTCAAAGCCCAGATTTTAAGCCCATTGAGATGTTGTGGGGTGACTTGAAACGGGCTGTACATGCAAGAAACCCTCAAACATCTCACAGCTGAAAGAATTCTGCATTGACGAGTGGAGCAAACTTTATTCAGACCGATATCAGAGACTGGTAGATGGCTACAAGAAGCGTCTCACTGCAGTTATTTCAGCTAAAGGGGGTAACACTAACTATTAGGGGGAAGGGTGTCTTAACTATTTCCTTAGTTAATATATGCATTTTTGTAGAATTACATTTACAGAAGATTTTTCTTTTCTTCAGTTTTAATTGTTTAGTTATATTCCTATAATCTCTCAATATTGTTGAAATTGAGATTAAGTATCTCTATATCCAAAAATGTTACACTGGCTTTCATAGAGTGTCCTAACTTTTTCACATGACTGTAAATCTTGAAGATCACAAACCATTTAACTGTGACGGATTCATATCAGACATTAGTATTTTTACAAAAGCGCTACATTACTTCATCGGTGGTAAACTCGATGATGAACGCAGAGCTAGCCAGCTCGCCGTTAAGTGAATTATATCTATACCAACTAGGAATTAATTCGCTCATTGTGAACCCTAGATAAGATATCCAATCGCAGAGCAGATAGAAGACTAAATATTGTTTGTGACTTTGTAAAACTTTTGTATATGAATCCTATTTATCACAGCTGTTTGTAATAACCGTTATTACAAATTGTATTCTTGTTTATACTTGCTGGGGTACCAGTACCCTGGACGGAAGTTATGTAAATTCATGAGTATGTAGCTCAGGATGGCTGGTATGGGTATTAACACGTTTACTAATAAAGCATAGAACAATGTCAAAGTATTACTACCCATACCAGCCGTCCTGAGATACATTTTTACTTTAAGTAGGCTTCTTGTCATCACGAAATTCATGATTAATTAAATGTTTTCTTAGAATATAAAAAGCCGTTTCCTTTATTCATAATAAAAGACACACCCATGAATACAGCAAAACATAACATGTGAAACCGTAAATCTAGGTGTATCTCCTCATGGACCCAATATACCTTCATTTGAAATTTGTGTGTATTTCCCCTTGCACCTAACGAACCACCGTACCAATTTCAGTGAAGATCTGTCCACATGGACATACAACTTATATTTATATAGATGGCACAGGGGATCAGAACTGCGTATAATGTATTCATGACGTCATATCTGCCCCTGAGAATGGAAAAAAATAAGAAAAATAAAAGTTTTCTGTGACAGAAAACGGAGCCAAAACTGGAGAATTGTGATCCCTATTGCAAATCTACATGCACACTGGATAAAAATTTCGCGAAGTTGGGGGTTGCACATCGCGTAATAAAAACGTTTTCTCAAGCAAGAGTTTCATCATAGTATAATATTAAAATGTATTTGTATTAAGAAAGAAAACAGTGTGTATAAATATTGTTGGCAAATATCATAAATTTAACACACACAATGGCAATTATTTAACTTCTAAATTCAAATTTCAATTTAACTCAGTTTTAGGCTATTAGAAATTGTAACAATAACAAAGTGCAAAACTGTAAAATAGGCTATTTTCGTCATGTCCGTTGCAGGGGAATCGAAATCCGGAGTTCAGTGTTGTAAATCTATTCATAGGAAACATCTTAATTTAATTTCACTTTCTTAAATTTCTTCTTTGTTTCTGTGTTGTTATTGAACCGCGTCAAATTCATTCTCCATTGTTCTAACGCTTTTGGAAAGTTCTGATTTATTCCTCCCAGGTGGCTCAGCGGTAAACCTGCGAGCTATAACGCTAAATATCAGGTTTCGATACCCGCAGTGAGAAAGGCATGGACAACTCTGTGCTTAACAATGATCAAAACATTTATAAATTTACATATGTGTTCCTATAATTATTCAAATTTAAAGTTGGTTGATATTCTTAAGTTCCTATTAAACTTCAGTTAAATGAAATTAAAAACAGTTGCTTTGGAAATGATATATCAATTTTCTTCCCGACTGATCATACATATACGTGCGCATATTTTAAAGTGGAGATATTTCGGTAGAGCATGACATAAAATATAATACAGAACGAAAGTGATCGTTGGATTTTCCATCCAACAGAGCGGAAAAGTTTAACTTGAATGCTTACTTTTGTCTTTCATTCTGATGCCGTATGTTTTTGCCGTACACCGTAATGAACTCATCTCACTATGTCAACCTGTTTAAATTTTATGATGGAAGAATTAACCTAAATAATAATTATTTTCTTAAATCCACACATTAAATATATATTTATTATTGGAACGCTTGTGAACTGGCCAGTGAACGGTCTCATTATGAGATATTACTAATCTGTCAACTGTAAACAAGTAAAATTTTGTGAGAATAAATATTCGATCAGCAGATTTCTATGAAAACTTAAAAAAAATTTTGAATAGAAGGATTTAAAGTAAAACTTATATGTTAACTATTAAGCGTCATGAAATTTATAGTTTCCTGTATTAAGTAAATGTTGCTTCAGTTAAGTGATTTCGTTGGTCAGTGATAAATCTACAGATTTTTATTATTAAAATTCGGGTTTCGAACTCAGCAGTGAACAGAACAAAGATAAGCCATGTGCAGCAGTGTAGTAATAAACATAACAAACAAATTCCCAACAACAGCAAAATGCAACTTTGAGTTTCTCTGAGGAAATGGTGCGTAAATGTAGATATTATTTAAACAGAGAAGGATAACTTTTAGTTTAGATTTTACTTCCTAAATAATATTATAATGTACCATATATAAATTTGTACGGTCTCAGTTATACGTTAAACTCCTATAGTTGAAAAGCAAGAACACCTTTAGGCCGAATAAGATACCTATACTATGAAACTGGTGCCCTCACAATCTACTTGGATTTATCAGGTACTAAACATAAGAACTTTGTGTTATCTTCTTAGGAAAACATCTTTTGCTGTTTATCTATCTAATTCATTTGTTATGGAAGTGGCGACTACACTCTTATTTCTAGTCTAAATATATTTGATTATAATTTTCAATACATTTTATACAGGAATAATTTATCTTTATTGAAAATTAATACCAACGCATTGTGAGAAACAGTTTATAACTACAGAGCTTCATAAGTTACAAATTTAGAAATGCTCGCGGAACGTCATTCAAATAAATAACAGGCCTATTTTTAATCTATTGTACAAGAGGAGAGAAAACATTAATAAAACATGTTTTTAAATGCATAGAATGATTGCTCAAAAATAAATGTATCTAATATGATGTTTAATAGTCGACTGTTTGAAATATGCGAATAATGCTACATATGAATTATCTCTGCTAACTGTCCCTAATTATGAACTAAGGTAGATAGTCAACAATATCTAACGTCAACTTATTGGCTGCTCTTGTCGATTTGAGGGATTTGACTGTCACTCTCATAACACACTTATGGCTTCAAAGTGTAAAACGTGGCTCACAATCCGGACATACTAACTGCACATGTAATTTATTTCTAATAATTAGATAAATAGTTGCCGTACCATACACGTCACGTTTTCCATTTTTATATTTTTTGTATTTTTTTAAAGTATAATTGGCTTGATGGAGATTTTAAGAATAATGTTTAAAATTCGATAACAAAATAGTTTGAATGTTGCATACATTGCTTTTTATGTCTTATTATAACTAAAATTCTTAAACAAAACATAAAGGAAACATTAATGAAGAAGAACTATAAAGATAAAAGGAATCACATGGTTATTATACATTCAACGAAGGTTCATTAAATGAATCCTATAGAAAAAAAGAAGGAAATATTTTGCTGGAAAGCACCTGATCCATAATAATTTGCCAGAATTGATTCTATTTTGTGTTCAATGCTAGTTTTGTATTTCATCTTTCATTCTATAATTTTTCAACACAGAATTGTCCGTTTCAGACGAATTACATTAATTTTACGCTTTATTTCTTGAGATGAATTTAGTTATGCGTTCACTAGAAGCGTTTCTAGCATAAATTACTAAACGATATTCATTTAACTAAATTACTTCCAATTAAATCTTTATATCAGCAGTAACTTAATTGTCATATATTTTTTTTATCATAAGTCTTTAACTTTCGAAATAAACCTGGCAAATTGTTTCTACATTTTATCAAATTACAAAATAAAATCAAGTGAAAGCGTGAAAACAAAGATACTTCGTCTTGAGTAGTTTAACTTTTGCCAAATTAACTTGAAATTCACAATGCCATTTTAAACTTAATTAAATTCATGAAACGTTTTACAAAACATGATAAATTCATTTATTTTGAGTTTCTTTAACTTGTGACACATTCACTTTCACAGAATGAGTCGCTATTCAAATAGCTCAGAGCAGCCTGGTGATAACATTACATTTTGTAATACCTCGTTGAGCTTCAAATATCGGCCCGGCATGACCAGGTGGTTAAAGCACTCGACTTTGAATCCCCGTCACACCAAACATGCTCATCTTTTTAGCCGTGGAGACGTTAAAATGTGAGGGTCAATCCCACTATTCGTTGGTAAAAGAGTAACTCAAGCGTTAGAGGTGGATAGTGATGACTAGCTGCCTTCCCTCTTGTCTTACGCGACTAAATTAAGGAAGACTAGCGCAGATATCCCTCATGTAGCTTTGCACGAAATTCAAAACAAACCAAACTTTCCCAACGATCACTCCTCAGGTAGAATTCAGAGTAGCCTGAGGAGTAACCTCAATGGGTACATCCCAATGGTATTAGAATTCAGCATGAATTCACTGTGTTTTGGGCTAGATGTTTCTCCCAAGATGTCCCCAGAATGTAGCTTTTGACGAACTTGAGAGAGCCCGGAAGCCCCTCTAATCCCTTCAGAATGAAAAAGGGAGATATTTGCCCTAAGGATTTGTCAAATAAGGAATGGAGTATTAAAAATCGAGGTAAGTGATCCGACAGTGATGGTGACTGTGTAACACAGTGATCTATGCAGGGCCATTTACGTATAAACTATTGTTTTACTTTTTTTTCAGAATTGAGCTATACATAATAAATAAAAGGTAACTTTATCCCTACTGATCCTACCCACCATAGAGATCTACGAAGGTAAGCACTACAGTACCAAACAAGCAGCGCCAGGGTTTCATGAGCAATAAACCCAAAAAACATCATCAGACATAGTGTCCACAACACTTATTGTGAATGCCAAATGCTGGTACTCTGTTAACCCTAGCCAACAGAATAAGCCTACTGATCCTAAAGGGCCACCCCAAGGCCACACATCTACAAGAATTCTAGGCCAAAGTGGTATGTTGTGGTTAGAATTCGTAACCTCCAGGATCACCTTCTCCCCTTCACTGGTCACCACGCACAGCAAACACGTGGGTGGATGTTCAGATCCCAGAGGAGGTAAACTGAAGATACAGAACCTACCTTTGGAGGTCCCCTCACCCTCTACAGGAATCCACCTTGAGAAAAATATCATGGTATTATAAAAATAAAGTAAATAAGTAAAGAAAAGCTACAAAAAAGGAAATAAGTGTAGGAATGGCTAATATCAATCCTAAAAAAATCCAAGTAAGATAGTAGTGATGGCATTTGCATCATCCCTACACAATAACAGGGAAAGAATTAACGCATAGTAATATATATAACTATTGGATCACAACTGACTTTAATTTTTCCTATTTTTGTCTATTAACATTGTACTACACCGTGTGTCTGTACTATTTATGTAGAGATAATGCAAATACTATATATATCGTTTTGTTTTCATTGTTTATGAAAGTCTGATATTAGACATTCCTATATTTACTTCCCTTTAAAGAAAGTTTTCTTAACCTTGTATATTTATATGAATATGTATTAAAGTACAAAAAACTAGAAGTGAGACATCAGAGGAAACGTCAAAATATTTCGACGTTTTACTGGAGTTTACACAGCTTCATCAATGTAAGACGATTATTTCTACAAAGCCGTATATAGATATTTGTAATCAAAATATCTGTAGATAAGAATAACTAGTAATATATGTATATACACAGAGAAAAACTGAAATAGTTGGTACGTTTGAAGTGTTAAAAAATAGTGCGACACTGAGATGTTTATTAATAGGGAGTTGGCCCGGCATGGCTAGGTAGGTTAAGGCACTCGACTCGTAATCTGAGGGTCGCGGGTTCGAATCCACGTCGCACAAAACATGCTCGTCCTTTCAGCCGTGAGGACGTTATAATTTTACAGTTAATCCCATTATCCGTTGGCAAAAGAGTAGCCCAAGAGTTGGCGGTGGGTGGTGATGACTAGCTGTCTTCTCTCTAGTTTTACACTGCTAAATTAGGGACGGCTAGCGCAGATAGTTCTCTTGTAGCTTTGCGCGAAAATAAAAAAAAAAAAAACGAGCAGGGAGCTTGTTCAGGATCAATAATCTAAACATTGTTTTGTATTTTGCAAAACTGTGACGTTCATAAAATATACAAAAGAAGGTGAAAGAGCTCTTTTAATCGAAGTTAAACATTTCCTTCGCTTTATTGTTTGCACAAATCGATTCAGTAATATAGCACCCTCGCGCCACTACTTGATTTAATGGCTCTCTTACGATTAAGAGAAATTCCAATGTACTACAAGATCTTTCATTATTCTCAATTATTTCTATAGGTACATAGTAACGTTCAGTTCCTCCGAACACCTGAAAAACTCATCCTTGACACCTAATCACGTGAGGCAAATGTAATTTTACTAGCTTGTGACTCGGAGTTTAAACATTGTTTCAGAAATGACGTTCTAGAGATCTTCTGCATACTAGAAGATCAAAACCAGATTCGAGTATAAAGACCTAGCAAATCTAGCCCTGAAATGCTGACAATATTCTGGGTGCATATTAAACCGCCTGTTACCTAGGGCTAAGTAATATAAATGAAGACATCTATTTCCTAGACTACCACGTGTTCGCCTACTACCTACAAACGTGTGAGAGGAATATGTGTACAAACAAACTCGCAAATATTCGGCATGGAATAATACTGCGCTTTTTACTTAATGTATAAATATATGAAGGAAGGTAGAAATGTAATTTTATTACCTGGTTGTAATTGAATCTAATGAGTTGATTTAAGAAATACGTTTTATATCTGAAAAAAAAAACTTGAAGCATTAAGTACATTATATTTAAAAATTTTAAACACGTAAATCAGCAATTCATGTCACAAACGCCCTAGTTATAAAGTCATTGCGGAATTTCATACATAAGATCCAGAATTTAACTTTTGTTTTTGCGTTTTTTTGGTGTGAAGCTGCTGAAAAACTTATTGCTTTTGGAAAGTGTATGGAACAGCCATTTGCGACACCACATATTTATATACTCAGACTATAAGTTGTGTTCAGATTTAGAATTTAGAAAATGGGATATCCGTTATTCTTAAAGAGATTAGAACAAGATCTGGTATGGATAGGTGGTTAAAGCGCTTGATTCGTAATATGAAGGGCGCGGGTTCGAATCTCAGTCCCCCCAAACATGTTTGCCCTTTCAACCATAGTGGTGTTATAAGGTTTCGGTCAATCCCACTATTTGTTGGTAAAGAAGTAGCCCAGTGGGTGGTAATGACGAGCTCCCTTTCCTTTTAATCTTCTACTGCTAAATTAGGGTTGGCTAGCGCAGATAGCCCTCGTGTAGTTTCGCGCAAAATTAAAAGACAAACAAACAAATAAATTGTTTATCTATAACATTTTAATTTTTCTAGTGACCCAGTTGTGTGATCAAAATAGTTAATTTGTATTCAGCTTAATAGTGTTTCTCATGAGTTTTTTTCTCATTTAAGTAACATTATCTGCCTTTCATTAAAATTCACTGAAACTCAATCATGCTGTAAAATTTGCTAATTACCTATAATTTTTTACCTCATAAGCAGGTGGGAAATAACGAATCCGAACTGTATATAGATTTCCAAGTCAATTGTCAAGATGGCATAACGTATTCAACATTATGTTAGGATCTATAAACTAAAATCTGTACAATTACTGACGGTATGTAATAAAGATATGGTTATGTTGAAATTATATTATGATAAAACAATTAATTTTTTCAGTAATCTTAGTACAGTTGTTCGGTTGGATTTAAGAAGGAATTCCTATAAAAACTGTTTCACCTTAAGAGCTTATAATGATGTATTCTGCAGCATAATGTTACATGCACAACGCTAGATCTTAGCTTATAAAACTATCTAGTTTTGTTATATCACAAAAATAAGTGCAGTCTTAAACACGATTATCATTTTAAATAACTCGTATTGGGTGTTAATGATCTGCCAACTTATTGTTACAAATGTAAAAAAGAATCCGGTGTCCAGTGATTGGTTAATGAATACCCACAATCTGAATCTAAAGGGCCAAGCTCACGCAAAACCTTTCAGCTTTAGTGATAAAACAGGACTGTTAAAAAAAAGAAACAACACACTGTAGCGCTAGAATGATCATGAATAGAAAACAAACTGCCAATCAACCAACCATAGTGTATTATATTGTATTATATCAACCAACCATAGTGTATTATATTGTATTATATCAACCAACCATAGTGTATTATATTGTATTATATCAACCAACCATAGTGGTTGAAACCTTTTTCATTTCGCATAGCATTCTGAAGTACTAAGTCTGTTCTAGTTTTTAGAGTGTCAGACTGAGATTCGAAAAGTTCAAAGTTCAGCTGAGGGAGCGTTATAAGAATGGCCTTTAAAACCGTTGTCTGATTCAAAAATAAAACAAAAAAATGACCATGAGACGATTGGTTTTGCTAACTGATTAGTTTTTCTCTGTTCAGTACTTCAAAATTAAGAACTACCATATCTGAACTATACAAGTTTTTAACCTGACCTTTAAATATGTTTATCGCGCAAAAATGTCACTAAATTTTCAAACACCAAATATTAACATTTTTAAAATTTCAAAATATTTTGTACTTAATTTTCATTACTTTAATTAAGCACTAAAGCTTACGTTTTGTGTTTCTATCCCTATATAGTATGAATATTATCAAATATTACTTACGTTACCGTATATTAATGAGAAATTATAGCTACAACACCAATTATTCTCTTATTTGTCCCCAAATTACAACAATGCTAAGCTTATGGACTTACAAGGATCAAATTAGATGTTCGATTCCCCTCAGTGGACATCGCAAGATGCCAAATGTGGCTTTGCTTTCAAATATAAAAAAAATTCTTCGGTTAAAATATCTACTTGTTTCCATCCACACTTATTCTCAGTCTGGCTAAATACCTAACAAAATCATATAATGTAGAAACACAGTTCGTTCTTATTGAACATTACAATTACGTTGTGAAAATAATTTTACCATCCTTCACAAAGATACTTTTTATTTTCGTACAACTTATCGAGAAAGTGTTTATCACTAAAACAAATTAGTACGTCCTTGAAACTTAACATCATATAAATATCTTAACAAGATTTATTTTATATCCTAAACTCTACTTTCCAACGTTTCTATAACATTTTAATTTAGAAATTGAGAAAAAATTATAGACCTAACTGGTTATTTAACACACACATAATTCACACACACACTACTTAAAAAACAAAATTCAGGATCTTCTCGTATCTTCCAGATATGAGAATGGCTCTGATTATCTAACCAATTAGCGTCGTCCTATGTCCCTTTGTGACAATGAAGTTGTTTGGCAACAAAACATTTTTTTAAATTACTTTCTTTGGTGTGGTTATTGTGAACACTGTTGTTATTATTAACTTATCTTACGCTTTTATATAAAGTCCTTACAACTTTCAGAATTATTTTAAAATTAAGGTCGTGCGAGAGTCCAGCATCATAACTCACAGCCTGTAACTTTTTATTATTATTTTTGAGAGCACAACAGCTATACACGCTTTTAACCCATCCACGCACCGGTTTACTTTTAACCATTACTTCATGCCAACCAGCCAAATTTACCACATAAATATAAAGATTAAGCAGTTTCATTTCAAATACATACGTAAATATATATATATTAGAAGCTTGACACCAGGACAAATTACGATCTCTGGAAATCAAATGCTACTTTACATTAATATATGAATACGAATGGAGCCCTATAGTTTATCCAAAGTAAAACAGTGCTTCCTTAGAATTCTTCAGATAGTATTGCGGTGTTATAATACAATATGCATTAAATGTTTGAGAAGATATTCATCACTGGTGTTATCGGATGACAAGCCCTTAATGGAAATATGCATTAGCCACAATTCTAATGTTGTAGTTGAATAATAATTATTTGTGTTGACTTGTTTGTACGTCATACACAACTGTGTGATTTACAAGAACATTTATTAATTTTTCAGATAAGTGCTGTCACTCTTTCTATCGGGGGCCTGGCATGGCCTAGCGCGTTAAGGCGTGCACTTCGTAATCTGAAGGTCGCGGGTTCGCGCCCGAATCGCGCCAAAACATGCTCGCCCTCCCAGCCGTGGGGGCGTTATTTTGTGACGGTCAATCCCACTTTTCGTTGGTAAAAGAGTAGCCCAAGAGCTGGCGGTGGGTGGTGATGACTAGCTGCCTTCCCTCTAGTCTTACACTACTAAATTAGGGACGGCTAGCACAGATAGCCCTCGAGTAGCTTGGTGCGAAATTTCCAAACAAACAAACAAACTCTTTTCATCGGTGATTGAAATTAAGTCAAGGAATTTTGAATATTTTTTTTGGTTTTAAACAAAAAACAACATGAGTTAATTATACAGTTAGTTTTAATGGAGCAATAATTGTAAACAACATGTGATGATAAATAGTAAATGTCTACTTACTCAATGTTAACCTATAAGTGTAATTTTCTGAAGTGTTTGCAACTAACATTTAATCATTTCTGAGAAAAAAAAACTTCTAGCTGGAGTATTCCCTTTATAATTATATTAAAACTATACATTTTTGAAGTTTAAATGAACATTACAAAGCACATAGTAGGTGGTTAGGCGACTGTTTGTTTGTTTGTTTGAATTTCGCATAAAGCTACTCGAGGGCTATCTGTGCTAGCCGTCCCTAATTTAGCAGCGTAAAACTAGAGGGAAGGCAGCTAGCCATCACCACCCACCGCCAACTCTTTCGATAATCTTTTACCAACGAATAGTGGGATTGACCGTCACATTATAACGCCCTCACGGCTGAAAGAGCGAGCATGTTTGGCGCGACGGGGGATGCGAACCCGCCACCCTCAGATTACGAGTCGCACGCCTTAACACGCTTGTCCATGCCGGGTTTGGTTAGGTTACAGCACAGTCAATATTTTAGTGTTTACATATGATCTCTAACTATCTAAACATGTACTCAAACTTAACATATTCAATTCTCAATACAATGTTTCGTATTTTATACAGATATGATTGTGGAACGTACCATCCATATTCTCCAAATTATCATATTTCGTAAAAGGTAGAGATGTAAAACATTTATGACCTGTACTTGTAATCCAATGCAAACCTAGATAAAAATGATTACTAAGTATTTATCTATTAACAAGGATATAGAATGGGCTATAACATATGGAAACTTAAAAGATTTTTTGAGGATGTTTAATAACATGTTTTTAGTAGCGATATAAAAATAGAATTAAGTGGTTACGTTGCTCTTTAGAACTTCTGAATATTACATATCTTTCACGGATATTACATATCTTTCACGGATAAGATATTTCTTTCAAAGGTTTAGAGAGGTTTTATAAACTTGTTTTGAGCTGTGTTACAAAAGGGTTATCTGCGTTAGTCGTCTCTAATTGTACAATGCAAGACTAGAGAGAAACGAACTATTTATCACCATTCACCACTAACTCTTCAGCTTCTCTTTTACCAACAAATAGTGGGATTGACCATTACTTATAACCCCCTACCGCTAAGAGAGTGGGCATGTAAGGTGTAACGAGGATTCGAACCCGCACTCCTACGATTGCGATTTGAGCGCACTGACCTCAAAGTACAAAGGTTTTGTTAAAGAAACAATCTGAATTAAAGAATACATATCTGATAAAATAATGTCCTTTCGTAATATTATATAAAATATCAGATTTCCTACAAGTAAAATGCACTGAAAATAAAATGTGTTTTATTTACTGCACCATTCTTGAAAGCTTTTAGATAATGAAAAATTGAAGTTAAGAAAAGGAGTTTTTTTTAACAGGTTTCTGAAACAAGGAAGAGTGAATATTATTGTTATCGTCCATTCTTAGGGTAACATCAGACAATATCTGTACTCCTCTTGTTACTCGAGTGATTCAGAGTGAACTGTGCGTTGGAGCCTATAAAATTAACATGATTAAAGAAGAAAGGCCCTGGTTCCACAGTCCAAAAGTGTCATAGCTGTGTGTAAGCTAAAGATCAGGCCAGCGTTGATTTGATATTTTGAAGCCACTTGTCAAGTGCAATTGCTTCAGTTATATACGTAAATATTACAGTATAAATAAAAGCGAAACAATTGCGACATCACTTAGTTGGATATATAGTTTGTTGTAAAAACGAAAATATAAATCTTTCCTAACAGCAGTTAGCACATGCATATCCAAATTGTTTAAATGAGTCGACGTGAATTTATACACTTCGGATTTACAATGCTAAAATCAGGGTTTGGATTCTCCTCAGTGGACGCAGTTGGTAGCCCGATGTGGGTTTGCTATAAGAAACACAAATACACACACACACACTTCTACACCACAGTACAGAGACGCCATCTTCTGTTTGTATAGATAGGTAGAAAGTTACGATGTCCAATGTAAGTATTATAGTTGAATTCTTTATTATGTGTAATACATGTGTTTTAGCGGAACTATTCTGAAAAAGCTATAAAGCGAAACGTTGATGGTCAAATTAAAGAGAAATAACAAATTTCGTTGTTTTATTTCTAGTATTAAAACGCGCAACTTTCTGTTGTAACTTTATCGTCTTCGAAAGCCTCTGTCGAATACAGGAGTGTTTGTTTCTTTGTCTATTATTTTAATTTCACGCAAATCCACAACGCGCTACCTGCTGTGTTCACCGATGGGAACTGAACCCCTGGTTTTAGCGTTGTAAATTCGAAGACTTATCGCTGTCCCAGAGGGAAACTATTTATTTATATTTAAGCCCAATGGGTTATCTGTGCTGTGACCAACAAGCGTATTGAAATCCTATTTTTAAAGCGTTGTAAACTTTTAGACTTACAACTGTAACACTGGAGGGCACAAAATATTGAAATACACTTAATTTGTTTTAACTAATTTCATTAAGTATTAAAAAGGTAATGTGTCACAATTGTAACCCTCTATACGAAATAAAATAATTTTTATCTAAATTTTTATTCATTAATATTCTTTGACTTTGTCTCAAATGCTCAACATAGATAACATTGTTCAAAAGAATTAAAACATTTTTAGTTCACTTACTTAAATGTGCAATAAATTAATTAATATAAATAATGTGTTTTAGCAGCGGCATAGGGTATCATAGAATTGAGGAGTTTTTCAAGTTCAAACTTTTAGCTCATAGCTCCGTCATCTTTTGACTGATTTGAGATATAATTACAGTTTTAGCCTTAGGAAGTCAAACCCTTTCAACTGATGTATTCGGCCACGTCTAAGGTCTAATTAATTAATTTGCCCTAACCATGCCTAAAATAGTTTCAAGTGCACAGCTATTGAGAATTTTCTATTATTGATTTTATTTCATACCTGGAAACTTTTTTCCACAAGTGTGTCAACTTGTTTTGTGCTCGAGATATGTTGAAGTACAGTGCACAATATTCTATTATATTTATTTCTGAGAAAATTAACAAAAGGTAAATCATCTGTTTATACTATGTTGTAGAGGAAAACGTCTGGTCTTTTTTGATGTAAAAAATTCTTTCCATGATGTTAACAGGTGATTTTTATTTCAATATTTTAAAACGTGAGTCAACCAGCCCTGGTGTCCAATGCTGTTATTATAAAATTAAAACAAAAACTGTCTATCCTTCAAATTTAAAACGTTAGTAATACAAAACATCACCACATCTCCATTTCAATCAGTATGCCGATAAATTGATGCCTAGATGCATGGAAAAATTTAAATACGTATGTATACTTATCTAACACGCTTGAAAAATACAGATGGTAAATTTGTGATATCATTTGCTCCTAAATAGATATAGTGTTAGTTAGTTAGTTATCACCATTAGATTCCGTCAAGAAACATAGGGCCGCAATCGCTTGCGGATTCTTCAACAGGTATTTAAGTGAGTAGGTTGTTAGCCCGCTGCACCAAGCCGTTCCTAATTTAGTTGTGTAAGACTAGAGAGAAGGCAGCTAGTCATCACTACCCACCGCCAACTCTTGGGCTACTCTTTTACCAACGAATAGTGGGATTGACCGTAACATTATAACGCCCCCACCGCTGGGAGGGCAAGCATATTTAGAGCGACGCGGGCGCGAACCCCGGATTACGAGTCGCATGCCTTACGCGCTTGGCCATGCCAGGCCAGATATAGTGTAATTTGCCTATATTAATTAAACACTAAACGAATATGGAAAAACACACACACACACATATATATGTTATTCATTCTAACCATTTTACATTTCTATATAAAGATGCCCTAATATTATTATTTTTGTGTCTTTAGTATGATATTGTAACATTTATTATGAAATATTTTCAAAACATTAAATCAAAGTGAAGTAGTTTTATAACTAAAGTTTGTAAGGGCTTTAATGATATAAATAATCTGAAAACTGTTTGTAAAATTCAAATCCTTAGTTAATTTGAGCATATTATTATTTAAAAATGTATTCCATATTGCATCCTTGTAAAATAATACGACCAAGTTATAAACGGTTAAATGCTTCAGTAGATAGAAATATATCCAAAAGTAAAACTCTCAAAGTAGCAGAGATACGCAGTATCATAGATTTAATCTCTATTTGTTACGTTTTTAAATGTGAAAAAATATAGAAATTGAGATCAGATAAAATTGCTCTATTGTTCCAGTGATTATAGACCTATTACTCTTACGTTAGTGGTGAAAAAACGTTTTTTTTAAGTCTAGTAAAAAGTGCATTTCAAAGTCATTTAACTAAAATTAATTTTTTCAGCATAGTTTTACTAACGCAAAATCTTTTCTCACTTTTGATATTCTTTAAAACTTAACTGCTCATGTGTATTATGGTGAGGGTACAGATTTGGTGTATGTGGATTTACAGAAAGCATTTAACGAGGTGCCACATAAGAGAAGTGTCAGAAAAACTACTTATGTTCTGCAGGTGTAGTAAATAGGCTGTCTCGTTGAATACAAAAGTGAATCAATGTAAGAAAGAATGTGGTTTGTTAAAATGTTCAGTCAAGTTAATTAATGTCAGAAGTGAGGTACTTCAGAGCTCAGTGTCAGGAAATTTGATTTTTTTTTATTTTTATCACTGACATAGATGAAAGAATATTCAATAGGTTATTTAAATTTATTGGCGACATTAATGTTTTGGTTGTCTGAAGTGAGGAGGATCCTTGTTTGTTTGTTTGTTTGTTTTGAATTTCACACAAAGCTACTCGAGGGATATCTGTGCTAGCCGTCCCTAATTTAGCAGTGTAAGACTAGAGGGAAGGCAGCTAGTCATCACCACCCACCGCCAACTCTTGGGCTACTCTTTACCAACGAATAGTGGGATTGACCGTCACATTATACGCTCCACGGCTGGGAGGGCGAGCATGTTTAGCGCGACGCGGGCGCGAACCCGCGACCCTCGGATTGCGAGTCGCACGCCTTACGCGCTTGGCCATACCAGGCCCGAGGAGGATCCTACTGCCTTGTTTGGCGAATTATGTAATCAAATGGCAGGATAATTTTAATTATAATAAAACCAAAGTAATTCACATAGACGATCACTATTTGAATTGTAGCTATAATTTTGGTGAGAATGACTTTTACAGTGTTATGGAAGAAAAAGGTCTTGGAGTTCTGGTTGAAATTATCTTAAGCCTGTCAAGCAATGTGCTGTTGCTATTGACAGGACAAATAGGATTTTGTGTTGTGTCTACAAAAATATGTATACAAGTCTATAGAAGTTAAAATATCATGTATATGTTATTGTTTGGATCACACTAGGTGTGCTGTATTCAGTCTTAGGCTCCTTATCTTAGAAGGTACATTGAGTTGTTAGGAAGGTTTCAGAGAAAGGCTTCTGAGATGATACTGAGAAATAAAACATAAATTAAAGGGAAGTCGATTGAGGTATTTAAGCTTGTTAACAAATAGATAGTGCTAATGTACAATCTCATTTTTCGTATTTAATGGTGAGACTTGTAAGATTAAGTGAAACAAAGATAGATTTTAGCAGAGAAGGCGTCATCTTCAGCTAAGACAGCTTTATTTTTCTAAAAGATTGGTTGGCCTCTAGAACGGGTTACCTTAAGTTGTAATGGATGCAGTTAATTTAAGGGACTTTAAGAAAAAGCTTAATAAATGTTGGAATGATAAATGCTGCCTTTGATATTTAGTTCGATTTAGTGAATAAAACAGTCGAAATGAACCAAAAGGTCCCTTGTTGTCATTTAATTTTTGTTATGTTAAGCCTACAATATTCCTCATCTAAAACTATCATTCACCACCTGCAGCCAGTTGTTATTATCAAAAATAATTAAAGACTAAAACAATAGGACCTACATTTATCGTTTTTATTTGCCTTGATAATGGTTAGTATGAATATCATAATAAAATTTAAGATGTTTCGCAAAAATAATATTATTATTGAATTAAAATTACATTCTTCCTAGAAACCAGTTTTATTACGTTTTTAACTTTTATTAAAAGTAACTACTTTCTAACAACCAGTGTTATTGATTTGGCGCAAAGATGAACAGTAAGGTATCTGCACTCTGTCCATCACTATAATCGAACTGCATATTTTAAAGTTAAAAATGGTAAGCATACCGCTAACCTTCAACTAGCTGCCACATAAAATTGTGGATTTAGGTAATAATTATACTTATATATGTTCTTAAAATTTTCTTTTCGGCAAATAAAGTTTGTAATAAAGATTAAATTTTGATGTATATATTCTTAATTTTAATATTCCTTTACAAAAAGTAAAGTTTGTAATAAAGATTAAATTTTGATGTATATATTCTTAATTTTAATATTCCTTTACAAAAATTACTATAAATAAAATATAGACGACTTTATATTAATGAATTATCTTAGGAAAAATTCTGGTTTTAAAATTTTTATTTTTAAAACATAACACAGCATATCATGCGAAATTTCACTAACCTTGTTTTTTAGTACAGTTGGGAATTAGTGTTGTTGTTCATTGTTCCTTTTTTAATAAAATATTAGTTTTAACTTCATAGCGTTTCGGTTATGAAAAGTTTATTAACCCATAATGTCTTCTGAGCCTAAAATACGAACATCAGATGAGGTCTTTCAATTTTAAATTTCTACAATCTGATTCAGACCAATTATAAAAAAGTTAATTGCTTTACTGGTAAGGTTAATGGTAAATAAACAACTATTCTTAAACTTATAAAATCATTCAAAGTATATAGTTTTGAGTGAGTAAGATACTGAAACATTTTCCAGAGCAGTATTCTTAAACTTTGTACTAATTCATGTGTTGGTAAATTTTTATGAACTGTTAGGAATTTAACATGCTATGTTAGGTTAACAAAAGCCAAATAAACGTACAAAGTTCATAACTTTTTGTTAAGATCAACGGTAAGGTCAAGTTTATGGGTTTTAGTTTTTGTTCCTATCTTTATGTGAATAAATGTGTTAGAAATAAGAATAAAGGCCCAGCATGACCAGGTGGGTTAAGGCATTCGACTCGTAATCTGAGGGTCGCAGGTTCAAATTCCCGTCTCACCAAACATGCTTGCCCTTATCAGCCATGAGGGTGTTATATGTGACGGTCAATCCCACTATTCGTTGGTAAAAGAGTAGCCTAAGAGTTGGCGGTGGTTGGTGTTGACTAGCTGCATTCAATCTAGTCTTATACTGCTAAATTAGGGACGGCAAGAGCAGGGAACCTTAGTGTAGCTTTACGCAAAATTCAAAAAAAAAAAGAATCACTGTCGCACCAAACATGCTCGCTCTTTCAGCCATGAAGGGGGTTACTATGTTTTAATCAATACCACTATTCGTTGGCAAAACACTAGTTCAAGAGTTGGCGGTGGGTGATGATGACTAGTTACCTTCCCGCTAGTCTTACATTGTTACATTTACGACAGGAAGTGTTCGTACCTCTGCGTCCCAACTAGTTTTTTACTCATAACTTAAAAAAGTATCACGATTAGGCTAATAGAAGTATATTATATTATAAATATTATACTAACACACGTCTACATAATTTTTGTATGTACATTAAACGACAACTAAACTGTTTATAAACAAATAACCAAAATTAGGAGGAGCAGAAAGTGTTCGTACAGTTCAGAATGTGTGACAAAACTGATATTCCGTGAAAAGTTTGTTTAGTTTGGCGAATAAACTACATTATATCATTCCAGAACTAGATACTGGGTTCATAAGTATTGGAATTTAGCCAGCAAAAAATGTACTTCCGACAAATTAGCGCCGTGTCCGTCATTATCTGCTTAGTCATCATGGCGAAAAGGAAATAACTGTCCAGTGATCTAAAAAAAACGAATTATTGTAAAATACAAGTCTCGTGTGTCTCTTTCCGGTATTGCTACACAACTTAATGTGCCAAAATCTACTGCATAATTGCCAAGTTTAAGCTTACAGGATTAACTGTTAACTTCCCTTGTTCCGGACGCCCCCTCCAAAATTCCAGAGAGAACCAAGAGGAAGGTTCTCAGAGAAGTTAGTAGGAACCCTCGTTTAACACGTAATGATATACAGAAACTGGTAAGGAAAACTGGGATTGAAGTAAGCACCTCTACAGTTACAAACATGTTACGCTCTTCTTGGTTCAAAGAATGCCGTCCTCATATAATTCCATATTTAAAGTTTGATTATTTAGAAGCACCATCGAGGTATGCAAGAAAGCATATAGATAAACCTATTGGAAGAGTATTCTTTGGTCAGACGAGACTAAAATCGAGCTTTTCGGCCACAATGATGTTTGCAATATTTTCCGTAAGAAGGAGAAACGAAATCTTCCAATGAACGCCGTCCCCACAGTTAAACACGGAGGTGGCTTGATCATGCTATGGGGTTCCTTCAGCTCCTTTGGTGTAGGCAGACTTCACCGGGTCAACGGAATCGTGAGAAAAGAAGAGTATGTTGATATATTAGGCTCTTATTTCAAGAATGATGCTTGGAACTTGCGGCTTGGGCGTCGTTGGATCTTCCAGCACGACAATGACCCTAAGCAGACATCGAAATATGTGCAATCCTAGTTGTAGAGGAACCATATAAGCATTTGGAGAGGCCATCGCAGTCACGCAATCTCAACCCGATTGAAAACGTTTGGCATGAGTTGAAGACTAGGGTTCATCAGCGTCATCCGAAAAACTTGCAAGAGTTGGAGGCCTTCTAAAAAGAAGAATGAAAGAAAATACCAGTCGAGTACTGTCAAACGATCATGGAGGGCTATGAGGAGAGATTGCGCCAAGTAATTCATCTGAAAGGTTCCACAACTGACCATTAAAGTAGACACACGAACACTTTCTGCCCCTCCTATGTTTGGTTATTTGTTTATAAACAGTTTATTTGTCGTTCAATTTACATAAAAAAAATTATGTAGATGAGTGTTAGTGTAATATTTGTAATATACAATACTTTTATTATCCTGATCTTGATACTTTTTAAGTTATGAGAATAAAACTACTCACGACACAGGGGTACGAACACTTTCTGTCGTAACTGTAAGTTAGATATCGATAGCTTAGCACAAAAATTCAAAACAAACAAAGGGAAAATAATTGCAACTTACCCGAACATAAATTACTAAAAAAATTCAGACTTACTCGCACGATGATGCTCTATTGTTCACATCCTCTTGTTACGTGAAAGGATATTTAACTGTTAAAGATGTGTAATGCCACCTAGGAACAAACTAATAAACCCTTAGTAAACATATATTTTAATTTGCATGATTTGTGTCACTTATTGTACAATTTTTTCGGATTGAAGAGTTTAGTGTTCAAGAAAAGGGATTATGTTAACTTTGTTTTTCACTTTCAAGTGAATGTTACAAAAGTGAATGTTAATTTAATTATTCTCTTTCAAAAGTTAGGAAGAGGTAAAGTTTATTTGACGGTTTGTTTTTGAATTTTCGTTTGGTTTGATTTGAATTACGCGCAAAGCTACACGAGGGATATCTGCGCTAGTCATCTATAATTTAGCAGTATAAGACTAGATAGAAGGCAGCTAGTCATCACTAACCATCGCCAACGATTGGGCTACTCTTTTATTAAAGAATAGTAGGATTGATTTAGCTTTATAACGCCCCCACGGTTGAAAGGGCCAACGTGTTTTATGTGACGGGGATTCAAACCCGCGCCCCTAAGATTAGGAGTCAAACGCCCTAATCACCTGACTATGCGGAGCTGAAAGAGATATAGAGAGATATTTATAACTTTTGTTTCAATAGTGATGGGAAATACATTATAACCATTTTTCAAACGGATACAATTTTCCACTTCATGGTTTCAAATACAAAAAGAAAGAAAACAGTTAAATGGTCGATACTTAAATAATCAATTGAAATTATTAGAACGATTTATCCTAACAATTTTTTTATCAAAGGAAAACAATTTTCCACTTTATGGCTTCAAAAAAGAAAAGAAAGAAAACTATTAAATGATCAATACTTAAATAATCGATTGATATGATTCGTATTTAAAGTCCAAATCAAGTTACTTTTTTTTACTGATTTAGTTTCTTATTGTTTTCTTTGTGTTCCCGAAGGACAAATCAGGGGATCGACAAGAAGATGGCTTACGATAATTGTAATCCAATTCTCTGTGCGGCGATGAGTTTTCTCGAAATCAAGATTCCGTCATTTCTGTTATCTTCAAGAGATGTTATCCATCCATCAACCTGATGATCGCTTCTGAAAATTGCGCTTTTATCGTTCTTTGTACTTCAGTTCTACCAATGTTAAAATGTACGTTAACAGATATTTTTAACTTCCTGATAATCAATGCTAGGAGGTATCTCCTCATTATTCATTCTCACTCTCTTTAACTGGATATCCGACAGACAACCTAATGGGTTGTTTCACAGAAAATGTTTCTGTAATTGCATACATTCAAATGAACATTATTTCCTGATCATCACTGTTTACTGAACATTTTGGATAAGTATACACAATAGATCCACATTGGTATGATTTGCTTTTGTGATCACAGAAGTTGTAACATTAATCACCATAAAGTTAAATCACATTAGTACGTTTTCAATATTGTATTGATGTGTTTCATCTTCTAGGTTTTAGAAGTGAACTAAATGACTTAATTATTTAATGATTGTATCATTTATGAGCACAGACTTCAACAACGATAATTTAATTCGTTGCATGATATATTATAATTTTATAGATGCATTTTACTGACAAAGAATAATTCAAATAAATAATTTCACGTGACTAGCATTCATAACATGCTGCTCAAAGAAATTAAGAGATAATAATATATATATATAATCGTATATTTTCTGTACTCTAGCTACGGTTTGGTTTTGGTTTGTTTTCAATTGCTCGCAAAGCTGCACAAGGGCTATCTGTGCTAGCCGTCCCTAATTTAGCAGTGTAAGACTAAAGGGAAGGCAGCTAGTCATCACCAACCACCGCCAACTCTTAAGCTACTCTTTTACCAACGAATAGTGGGATTGACCGTCACAATATAACACCCTCACGGCTGAAAAGGCGAGCATGTCTGGTGTGATGGGGATTCGAACTCGGGACCTCAATTACGAGTCGAATGCTTTAACCACCTGGCCATGCCGGGCCCTCTAGCTATGAGATGATACAACTAGTGTTAGTGAATAACGTTAGCAGTTAATTTTTACGCAAAACAAGTGTCAGTTAGCAATCATGTGAACTTATATGTATATATGTACTATTGGGCCATGTAAAGTGTGGTACTAACGAATGAACTGTAAACGTTGTTTAATCCATAAACTGAGTGAATCAAGAAGCTGTCCGTAACACCATATTCCAATATCAGAATTACTTCAAATTCTTCAGTTTTGTACTAAATCACATGTTGCTCTCAAAACATTCCAAACAAACTTAGTCTTCAGGTTCAACTTTGATGAATGTGCTTGCAGGCCCATTGTTTAATATGTTGAACTTCCAGAAAGCTGCTAACGTATTAAGGACAAAGGACTGTTATGCAATATTATATGGTAACACAGAAAGTTCTAAAACTAAATTCGTATGTTGTATGACATTAAAAGTGTCATGCCGTGTTACATATTACAATTTCAAATAGCCTAAAAATAGCATTTAGATTTAGAAATTAATTTATTAAAATTAAATGTCAATATGCATCAAATTTATGATATTTACCAATAACGTTGATTGAAACAGTTTTCTTTCTTGATACAAATATATAGGAGAGCACATGGGCAGCTTTCAATATTTGAGAATGATATGCTTTTAGAACAAAAATGTGATAAACTACAGCCAAGTTCTCTGAAGTTGGAACATTTTATGATCTTTATTTTCTCATGTACACACCATTATTGAAAAAAATAACCATTTGGAACTTTCTCCAGTCCATCTTTTCGGTGCATATTTAAACAGTGAAGATTTTTGTGGTTACTTCTCTTGCTCTGTAATAAGTTTACTTCTGTCCAACATAACTTCACAAGGTGAATCATATAATTTACGACCATCATTTTCACTCGCCAAGGAATTGTTATCAGTACAATTATTCAAAAGAACCCCGTCGCATCTAAAATAGTGTCTGAGACAAATCTACGATACTGTCTTCTGAATAAATGTGTATCATTTATTTTTGGCTAAATTTCTTTTCCTAAACTCAAGTCACAGCATATGGAGGGAAAACTTCTGGATACTTCTCAACAAAAAACACCATCCTTAGATGAAATAGAGGTCGGCTCGCTAACTATTTTGGATTCGGCAACAACTTTTTTCCCAGCCAAATCATTTTCCAACAATAATGTTACACCCTTTGTTGTCAGAGTAGATCTTACTTTAACTCCAACTGGTCCTGAAAGTAGGTCATATGCTAAATAAATACTACGAAAAGGAACATTAACAAAAATATCCTCAATAGCCAGAACAATAACAGACGTACAAGTGGCAAAACTTGAATATAAAGGCAATATACCTTCTGACAGCAATGACTGAATCGCCCCAGTATCAGGTATAGGTCTGGAATTAGCAATGTTATTTATCAAAGACACAGAACCAACAGACACAAAAATATAAGTTCTTCCTTGTCTATATCAGCTTTTTTTTGTCAGTGGCTAAATCAACAAATTATTTCATGTAAGTTTTGAGGCCGTCACTGGTACAATGCTTAAATTCCTCAAACAGACATAATTGTCTTAGTTTATCGAAATTATTGGCAATATACACATACGATTACACCAGCGATCCTATTTTGTTTTCGTGGGCAAATTCCATACAAGTGTGATTATCTTGCTTCGGATCACCTCGAAACTATTGGCAATAAACCTTTGGTTCTAACTCGTATACTTTGAGAATAGCTGCTTTAACCTTATACAGTCATTTATACAGTCATCTAGACAGAGAGAGCTGCATAAGCTTCTTCTGTTTTACCAGTTAAAACACTTTGTAATAATAATGACCATTTTTAGTTGGGTCATTCCATGGTTTGGGCAATTTTCTCAAAACATTGGAAATATTCATCAACTACGTTTTCCTTAAGTGAAAACTTAACTTATATTAACTTCAATATATTGTTTGAGTTCAAAATTCTCATTTTGCCTTGATCGATTGGAATTGAGACTAATTTACATTTCTATTAACTCAGTTTCTTTGTCAAGTTTGATACGAGCTCGTTCTTTCTCTTATTCGGCTCGATTCCTTCTTGTGCGGCCGAGAGACGTTTACTTTATCTTTCAGATTTGATATGGGCTTGCTAAAATTCGATTTATTTGAGTTTTAGTTGGATTTATAACTATTATTTACCATTCGACTCTGATTGGACTAAAATATTTCCCTAATGCCTCCTCAGACCAGTAATGATCATGGACTAGTATTTCAATTATTCACTTTCAGCTCACTTTTCTCATTGTTTTCTTAATCTCTAATTAACAGATTTTAACAATTTCGAGCAATTCACTCTTGTTATGCTGTTCCAGTTGTTTGAAGGTGAGTAGTTTAAGAAAATATTGATAATCATACATGATCAGATGTTGTTGACACTGATATATACAAATATAATTAAGATTTGAATTTTAATTTAGATCGAATTTTGTCTCTGATTTAGATTCCAGACGATCCCTAATTTATTATTATAACATATTATAATTTATCTCGGATAAGCCTCCAATTTATATTATGTGTTACAGTTTGAAATTACATGAAATTTTAATTTGAAGTTAATTGAATATCGATATGTATAAAATTAATGATATTTGATACATACAATTTTCTTTTTTTTTTTTTTTAAATTTTGCGCAAAGCTACACGAGGGCTATCTGTGCTAGCTGTTCCTAATTTAGCAGTGTAAGACTAGAGGGAAGGCAGATAGTCATCACCATACACCGCCAACTCTTGGGCTACTCTTTTACCAACGAATAGTGGAATTGATCGTAACATTACAACGCCCTCACGGCTGGAAGGGCGAGCATGTTTGACGCGACGGGGATGCGAACCCACGATCCTCAGCGCACGCCTTAACCCACCTGGCCACATTTTCTTTCTTAACACAAATATATTTTAATATATAAGCAACAAAATAATTTATAACAACGATTATTACAAATAATAATTTACATATAAAAGTTTTACAACCTTATAAATAATACTGAGACTTATATCTGGTCTAAAACTGAAAACTTTATCGACGGTTGACGATGAACGAATTAATTCTATGATGATACATAGAAGCACTTTACTTGATAGGAAGCTCGCTAGCTTCTTCACACATGCGTTTTTTTTTTTCTGACCAAAATATCTAATATCCTCATAGAAATATTAACGTTCAAAGTTAATTCACTGGAGTTAATTGTTTTGAAATGTTCAAAATCTATAAACGTTCCTGGTGAAATATATATATATTTTTCTGATTAATAAACGTTTATCACAGTTTTAGCTTCCGTGGTTTATAGTATATTACCTATAACAAACCAGCAATATTATACTATCCATTGGCGCGTCGATATATAAACTTTTAGGGTGAGGTTCTCGAAACTCCGTTTGCAATAATATTCGAAGATGCGCTCGTGCTTTCATGAAACGTATGCTGCTGATTTCTACACTTGAGAACTTTCTACAAATTTATAGACTATGTGGGACTTTCAAAATACACATTTAACAATATAAGTTACATGCATTTGTAAATGAATATTAAACTGAAACAAACATAGATATTAAAATAAATATACACTATTAAATCTGTTACACACCCATCTGCTACTTCATAGTGATAAATTTGTTCCAGACTGATTTAAGTTTAAAACTTGTTTCTTAACATTATGATTTAGTTTAATCTCAACAAAACATTTCTCATATAAATACATTAATTTGCTTACATTTATATTTATACACTGAAATTGTGAGAATTCAACTACAAACTCATACATTATCAACTGTTTTCGAAGTTTCCTTCTAGCACTACTGGATCAAAAATTATAACATCCAATTTGATTTACTAGCATTCTCTTGTTACGAGATCCACGTTTACTTGACGATCGCAGCACTGAAAAATACGTTTATCCATTAGCTTCTGAATAGAAGTAAAGATACAATAAGAAATAAAACAAATACGTCTTTGAGATATTTATTTTTGTACAGATAAAGACTTGTCCCTACTCGGTTGAGCAAGATAAATGCTTGTCCATACTCTCTTGAGCACATAATAAAATGTTGTAGCAGACCTTGTGTTCATAAATCACTTAAAGTTACCACTGAAAAATGATCACTTGTGTTTAAAAAATTTACGTTTTCGTTCAAAGCTTCTCTTTCCATTGGATTGGTTTGTTTGTTTCAAATTTCGCGCCAAGCTACATGAGGTCTATCTGCACTACCCGTTTCTAATTTTGCAGTGTAAGACTAAAGGAAAGGCAGCTAGTCATCACCACTCACCGCCAACTCTTGGGAAACTCTTTTATCAACGAATAGTGGAATTGACCGTCACTTTATAACGCCCCCACGGCTGAGAGAGCGAGCATGTTTGTTGTGATGGGAATTCGAACCCGCAACCCTAGGATTACCAGTCGAGTGCCTTAGCCACCTGACCATACCAGGCCCTTTTTATTGCATATTTAAATCTGTATTTCTTTAACAATTTTCAAAATTCTTCGTTTCGGTTCTATTTTTCAATAAAGTAAATTAACATTTTATTCTGTATACATCATAAATGTAATGGTCTACAAAAGAGAAAACGAACGAAGATTTAAAAAAAAAGTTTGAAAAGCTATCATTAAGTTTGGAACAAAAATTCAGTTTTTATATAACCACTGGGATTGTTGGTTATTTTTCCATTGAGTTACCGATAAATGACAGATGAAGTTCAATAGTTGACCTGCATTAAAAATCAAAACCTTATCTTTAGAGCTGTAATATCAGTATTAACTTCGAAATCTAACGTGATTTTTTTTCTTATAGTTCTTTAGATCCCTCTAATAGTTGCCTTTGATAACTGCTCCCTTTATTTTTATTCTTAAAGAAAATCTATTACGTTCCCAAGTTCGCGAGTTTTAAGGTGATGGAAAAATGAGATAAAGGAAAAATGAAATCTTCAAAATGTCGACTGAAAAAGACTTAGCTTAAACATGGAATTTAAAAAATCTCTAGTTTTTCTTTTTTTGTATACTTTAGAACATAAAAAATATGATTAATACATAATAACATTTGAATAATAAGAGTAATTTTTGTGAAGCAGAAAGAGAAAAACAGTTAATTATGTAATGAAGAAAAAACAAAATCATATATTTAGAGAAAACAAATAGAAATTATAATACTTATGTGTAGAGAAAAATTAAAGAATTTTTGTACTAGTTCTGTTTTCGATACAGTGAAAATGACAGAACAATATTATAAGCGCCAAAATAACCCTTTTAAGATCTTTACATATCGAGATGTTTTTTATCTCATTGTGGCCCGGCATGGCCAGGTGTGTTAAGGCGTTTGACTCGCAATCTGAGAGTCGCGTGTTGGAATCCCCGTCGCACCAAACATGCTCGCCCTTTCATCCGTAGGGGCGTTATAATGATACGGTCAATCTCACTATTCTTTGATAAAAGCGTAGTCCGAGAGTTGGCAGTGGGTGGTGATGACTAGCTACCTTCGCTTTAGTCTTACACTGTTAAATTAGTGACGGCTAGCGCAGATAGTCCTCGTGTAGCTTTGCGCAAAATTCACAAACAAACAACTAACACAAACTAAACCATCTCGTTGCTTTACCTTTAATTATGATAATACATAATCATACAAACTAATTAAAAATGATACTACAGAGATAAATTATTAAGCATTGTACTCGTTTATCGAATACTAAAAGAACATGCACCTTAAGGAACAAACATATGTTGAGTTCTAATTTTATATATTATATTTATTACTAAACGATATAACAGATTATATAATAAGTTAATATTACTAATGTAATTTATAATAAGGTTGTTATGTATTAGCAATCTGAAAACAATGTCATAACTATTATTAGGGAATAATAAGGCCTGTTTAATATTTTGCGAGTGTGTGTGTGTGTGTTTTCTTAAAGCAAAGCTACAGTGGGCTATCTGCTGAACCCACCAAAGGGAATCGAACCGTTTAATTTAGTGTTGTAAATCTGTAGACTTACCACTGTACTAGCGGGGTGTAATATTTAGCGGTGTATAATAAAGTTTCCGTTAACACAATCACAAACTCGTTTTCTAAATGCATTTTCTTAAGTAGTATCTAATACAAAAGTAAATATTTTTAGTCACAAGTATTCTCTCTCCTTTATTAATTTTGAACTATATTATTAAGTCGAATTGGGTTTGTTTAATAGTAATAATGCTTCCCTTAATTCGAAAAACAAAGACTTCAAACTTCTGATATAAAGTATCGTGACATCCGCGAAATCAGATGGCATTTGTTTGATAAATATTGAAGTTTTCCAAAAAAAGTCAGTGCTTAAATACAGAAGTAAAACATCACTCGGGATTGGCAACTTGTATGTTAATTATCGGGCCCGGCATGGCCAAGCGCGTTAAGGCGTGCGCTTCGTAATTTGAGGGTCACGAGTTCGTGCCCGCGTCGCGCCAAACATGCTTGCCCTCCCAGCCGTGGGGGCGTTATAATGTGACGGTCAATCCCACTATTCGTTGGTAAAAGAGTAGCCCAAGAGTTGGCGGTGGGTGGTGATGACTAGCTGCCTTCCCTCTAGTCCTACACTACTAAATTAGGGACGGCTAGGTGCAGTGGGCTAACAACCTACTCACTTAAAAACCTGTTACAGAAACTGCAGTGATTGCGGCCCTATGTTCCTTAAAGGAATCGAGTGGCAGATGATGATGATGTTAATTAAAAATTACAGTTTCATAAGAACAAAGTAATTTTTTCTCATTATTTATGGTCTAAGCAAATATGGACCAGTGGTAATAAAAATCAGGAAAGATACTTTTATGAGAAAGAAGAGTATTTCCTCTTAACCTACCGAACAGTATTATAATACCAGTTAAAGTGCACAAATACCTGTTAGAAATTAGTAATAATAAATTTAACTTTGATGAACACTTTTCTCTATAGAATAAATATATCTCCTTGCCTTAACTATAGTCCTGCCTTTAGCATAGGTAAATGCTCTGATCATCTCATTAAGTAATATATGTGTCATAGCCTGGTGGTTAGGGCACTCGACCCGTAATTTGCGAGTCGGTGGATGGAAGCAATGCATTGAACATGCTCGTTATTTCATTCGTGTGGAAATTATAATTTGATTATCAATTGTACAATTAATTAGTGTGTGTGTTTTCTTATAGGAAAGCTACATCGAGCTATCTACTGTGCTCACCAAGGGGAATCAAACCCCTGATTTTAGTGTTATAAATCCATAGATTTACCGATGTCCCAGCGCGGAACACACGAAGAAAGAGTAACCGAAACGTTGGTGGTTAAAAAGTTCGCCTTGGTACTTTTACCATGAACAAAATCAAACAAAGAAATCATTAAATAAAAATTATTTTAGAGAAAAATTTGTTTTTCGTTCTATTAACAAAACATCAAATGTTCCTAAAGGTATGCTGTTTGTCAAAAAAATATTGCTTTTATAAAAATTCATTTTATTTATCGCAACATCATGATCTCTCACCAAAAGATAAACAAATTAAGTACATTCTGTGCAAAAATAAAAGTCCTAAATTTCTGTATTCGATAAATGATTAACACGTAAAAAATATTTTTCTTAAAAAAATTATTTCTCACTACATGAATGTTTCATCATAGAAAATACTTTTCTGAAAATAACATAATATGATTTTGTTATTTAGCTTCTTCCTCATAAAGGCCCACGGAAAATAAGAAACATGACATTATATTTACGAATTGTTGAGTACGAAACTACCAATTGCTAATTTAGTGAGGAATTAATTGACATAATAGTTGATGGCTATCTTGTCCCTTGCTGATATTTTCCATTAAGAGAAAAATGTCGTTTTGTCACCAGTTGTATAAATCAAGTTAGCTGCTTTCATTTTGTTGGTGTTGTTCTAATGTACAGCTATACAATGTACCAGCTACGACTTATCAACTGAGGAAAATCGAAACTCGGAGTTTAGCATTGTAGGCAAATAAACTTACCGCTGACAACATGTATACAACACCAAGGTCCAGGGTTACCAAGAGTTGAAAGTCCTTGAAATTAGTTAAATCCAGAAAAAGTATACAAATTTCAGAAGTTTAAAGGTTTTATTTCTTTATTAAAGGATTAAAATTAAATATAAACCACTTTTATTGCCGCTCGATAAATATAAAGAAAGAAAGAGAAATCACGAAAGTTCTAACATTATCAACGTTATATTTTCTGTGAAATATGTTTTAAAAACAAGCATTAACAATCACAATCCATTAAGTCTTCTGATAGATCAACAATAAGTTTAAGAACTTACAGTGGAAAATCCAGGGTTCATTTCCTGAAGGCAGAAAAGTGTGACGATAGTCCACTGTGTAGCTTTGCACTAAAATAATGAAACAAATAATGTTTTAATAGTTCATGTTTTTTTTTTTATAAAGCATCGGTGGATTCAGCAGATAGCCCGATGTGGCTTTGATATAAGAAAGCACACACATTCTTTATACAAGAACAATTAATTTCCTAAACAAACAGTAGTTTGATGAATTGCTTGATTCAAAATTTACTTGGTAACCAAAAACACACTAATATGATACAAAGTTAAAAAAAATATATTTTGTGGTCTGGTGTGCATTTTCTGATAAACTGAACAGCCCAAAGTATTACTTTTTGAATAAACATGAGCTCTGAAAACTTGTATCGCTATAATAGGCATATAATATAATTTATTTCGTAAAATAAAATTGATTCTATGAAACACGATACTTTATAACAGTAGGCATGTCTTTGTTTACAAAATATGAAAACACAGTTGGTTGCCCAGAACTGTTTTTCCTAGGTTATAAACATCAAATTAAAAACATCTTCCAGTTTCATCTGAATTTGTTTATTATTTTTTGTCAACGTTGTTATATGTATGCTTTATTCCATTTTAATATCTCTTATCCATTGAAGGGAAATCAGTTAAATCAGAGAGGTTCAGTGACAGATTGAAGTCGGATTGCTAAAGACGGACGGAGGCCCAAATTAATGTTAGAAAAGCTAAGAAAATTGAATAAAGAGAAGTATGTTTGTTTTGAATTTCGCGCAAAGCTACAAGAGGAATATTTGCGCTAGCCGTCCATTATTTAGCAGTGTAAGACTAGAGGGAAGGCAGCTAGTCATCACCACCCACAGCCAACTCTTGAGTTACTCTTTTACCAACAAAAATTGGGATTGACCACACATTGTAACGTCCCCAGCTCTAAAAATGCGAGGATGTTTGGTGTGACGGGGATTCGAACCCACGACCCTCAGATTATGAGTCAAGTGTCTAAACCACCTGTCTATGTATATTAAACAGTATACTAATAATACCAATAATTAAAATATTCGGTGTTATACGCTCATACATATATTTTTGAGTAATAATTACTATTTGTGTTTAATCCAATAGATGCAGTTTAACCATATGAGTTTTGTTTTAATAGACCTTATTTAGAGGAGAGAAATAAATCTCATTAAATTACTGAGCTTTCACAATGTTCAAGAAACCAAACTTTAGACGGCTGTGATTAAAATAACGTTCTCAACATGAGGCACCTTCCATGAAATGCTCAACAGCATTACAACGATAATGTATGCATAAAAAAACGAGTAATATGAATTAAGAAAGATTTACATATGTAAAATCGTAGTAGTATCTTAAAAAAAAGAGAGTCTAATTCAATGGATTAATCTTATTATCTCTCTAAATTAAGTAATTAGGAGTAATTACTATCTACGATCTTAGCTAAGGGATACTCTTATTGAATATTTAGAGCAGCCATAAAATCTTTAGTGCACATGAAAAATATATGTTTTCCACAAATTCTTTTCATAATTGGGAAGTTATTTACCCCAGGCATTCAGAATTTATAAAATCGAAATGTTTTAACGGTAAAACTATCGATTTGTGTTTCAGTCGGTTTTCGCAAGTCTTACCAATAAGAGACTTGGAACAGATCATATATCGAGATTGTGATACGCCTACCTATAGAAAGTTGTAGTTCACGCTTCAACGTTATCGGCTGTTAGTTACTTAATAGAAATTTGATAGAAAGATGCCAGCAGTTCGTACAAATTTAAAATATACAGACGGGAAAAATAAACACAACGAAAATTACCTGTGTATGTTGCAGACTCAAGAAAGTAAATTGTCATGTGTATCAAACAATATAAGTCTTCTAGATTTTAGCGCCATCTTATATAACACGATGCTTCATATCCCTATAATTTATTTATTTAACCACATTTGTTTTATTTGTTCCATAAATCCTAGATATATTATTCAATCTTCCCATGATTTGTTATTATAAGTAAATTAATTCCAAGTAGTAACTGTTATTTCTCTCAGACATTAATTAGTTTGAGAAAAGTAAACTATCTTCTTTCCCTCTCAGGAAGCTTTTGATTTCATCATTTATGTATGATGATGAATGGAATTGTATGGCCCTGAAAGAAAAATATTAATAAAATCTACAAAACTTAAACGGAGTCTCTAAATATAAACTTCATAAATTCTAACATGATGATAAATTTTAATTTTTCCGAATGCTTTAAACAATAGTCCATTCACAACAAAACCGAAACTATCAAGAAATAAAATACAGCTACTGAATGGACTCAGTAGATAGCCTAATGTAGCTTTGCTAGAAGAAAAAAAAACACACACACCTACTGAACTGTAATGAATTAATTGTTTAACTCAAGAATGGATATAAATATTACATACCCTAGTTATTCTGTGAGTTACTACGAAACAGTCCTTATATTTAACTATAAAAAATGAATAGGAGTGAGAAAAATCAATTGTAAACTGAATAAGCTGCAATTGTATCCAGTAAGGATATAAAGATGTGTTAACACTTTGACTACAAAATTGTGAGTGATTTTGTATATGAGTGCAATATTTAAACAGGAAGCTGGAACCTATTATCCTGTAGTTCTACAAAGACCATCAGTATTGAGCTCACTGTTAAAAACAGTGTTCATCAAGACATTGTGCATTTGAAAGATAAACATACGACATTCATGATGATAGAAAAATTAAAAACCGAAAATAAAATTCTATCTCTGTTTAGTTGTTTCTGAGTGTTCACTAAAATTCCTCTTGTACTTAACAGCAAAACTAATTTGTGCGAACCAATGATAAAAACGTCGAAATAACTATAGTAGGCGTTTCGAAATTTTAACAAACTTCTTGTAGCAAAAATTTGTTATAGCTCTCTGTAATGTTTCACAAATCAAAGTTATGTTTTTAAGACAAAATTTTCAAATGCAAATGTCATGTTAAATCCAAGATCAGAAAACAGCTCGCTGACGCCTATATAGATGAAGGGCAAAAGAAATAAAAAAAGAAGGTAATAGAAGAAATTATTCAATAACTAATAAAAAGAGCACAACAAAACTTTACTGTACTATTCAAACTAAATACAAACAAATTTTTCATGAATATTTAAAGTTATTTCCAGTAGAACAACATTTTAAAATCAACCTCCAAAAGAAAAACTTTGTATATTTACTTTACCAGCAACAGGTAAATTAACATAACGTGAAGAACCAATGGTATGAACTGAGGTTATTGGTATGAAACTGGTCACTGATCAATGATCAGACTACCTTTATTATGTTCAATATCCATACTTCTTCATCTAACATACTGATGCCACTAGTACGCATAGTTTAGCGGTAACGCGAATTTATGTTTCATAGATAACCTGTACAGTCATTTTTGTATTTAGCTTTTGAAAACACTATGTTCAGAAATGATAATTATGAGTCTTTTCAGCTGTAACTGTTTTATTTGTAGATTTGTATTTATTTGATCCTTTAGAGCAGAGACGCAGAGGAAGCTCTAACCATCAGAGAAATACCACTGAGATTCCTGGGACACTTCTTGAGGAAAGAAGAATTTGAAAATGTGATAATTTCTGAAATAATAGAAGGTAAAAGTCTATGTAGAATAACATTAAACTACATAATAAAATTGACAAATGTTAGGGTGTCTAAGATTTTGAAACGTTGTAAAAGACAGGAACCAATAAGGAATCATGATCGACAAGATCAGACTGGATATGGTACGTAAAGAGAGAAAGTTAAATACAGTATGTTTTCAGATTTTTCAAGCAATACCCTTAACTACCTGCAATTATTTATAAATTAATCCATTAGGAATTCCCTGTTCAAGTCAAGAAACAGTTCACATCTGTTAAGTATGTATTAATTGTGTTCAGCATGTGTATGCCAAAGATTTCAATATCATCGACTTAACTCTAAAAGATACGAATGACTGGGATTACCAAAACAGCAATAAAATCTTTAAATTTGATGTAAATTTTGAGCAAAGCTACACGAGTGCTATCTACGCTAGGCATCCCTAATTTAGCAGCCTGGTCATGCTGGGCCGTTAGTTACAGATAGAATAAAAATATGGATTAAGATAAAATATTGTGCGGAAGTTTCGAGATGACCCGGCAGTTAAGGCACTCGACTAGTAACCAGAGGGTCGCGGGTTCGAATGCCCGACCTTTCAGCCGTGGGAGCGTTATAATGTGACGGTCACTCTCACTATTCGTCCGTAAAAGACTAGCCCAAGAGTTGGTGGTCGGTAGTGATGACTAGCTACCTTCCCTCTGGCCCGGCATGGCCTAGCGTGTTAAGGCGTGCGACTCGTAATCTGAGGGTCGCGGGTTCGCACCCGCGTCGCGCCAAACATGCTCGCCCTCCCAGCCGTGGGGGCGTTATAATGTGACGGTCAATCCCACTATTCGTTGGTAAAAGAGTAGCCCAAGAGTTGGCGGTGGGTGGTGATGACTAGCTGCCTTCCCTCTAGTCTTACACTGCTAAATTAGGAACGGCTAGCACAGATAGCCCTCGAGTAGCTTTGTGCGAAATTCCAAAACAAACAAACAAACAAATCAACGGATGCCTTTACTGCAGTTAGGACTTTGGCTTCTTATCTTATTCACCTTACATTGAAAGCTTGTGTCCTAAATATGTGTCTTTATAAATATACCGGTACGTTATTTATTTTTATCAGAAACTGTGAGTTGTTTTATCCTGCAATCTTGTAGGAGTTAATCGTGCATCATAAAACAAATCTAAAGATCTAACTTTATGTATATTATGTTTTCATTATTCAAGACGTAAACCCACAATCTTCCACTTATTTAACCCTCAAACACAACATGAATTTGATTTGTCAGTCCTGTAAATTTTAAATTTAAAGTCTTGTTGGAGTTTATCGTCACCGACTTCTAGTGATTTAATTCTGATTTTCGTGGAGTAACAAGCTAGACTTATTTAAAACTTTAATTTTATAGACGTACAAGAAGCCATTTAATAAGAACATAACTCTGCTATTATACAGGAGAGTAATTCTACAATTCTACAATAAGTTTTAACGATTCAATTTTGAAAGAATTATCTCTGTTTTGTAAAAGTGTTTATGTCTGACGTATTTAGTTTAATTTTTACAGTGCTTAGTTTTGTATTATCGTAATGCCTTAAACACGCAGTGTTATATTGATTTATTTTAAAGTGTTTAAAAGTTTAATAAGGAGTGTTAACAGGATTAATTCTACAACTACATTAGAGCTTAATGGTGAGGTTTTATAGTGGCTTAATGTTTCAGAATTGTAGGAAAAACACCGTAGTCCTTCGTCCAAGTGGTTGTCTCTGGAATTATGTATTTCTATAAATTTTACGCTGCAAAACTCTAGGAATCTAATGATGGATTTTTATAACTTTTTAACTGTTAGGGTTCACAAGAGGAATTCATCTATTCAGTCATATAAGAAAGATTTATCTATCCCATCTGGAAGAGATGTTCTATTTTGTATGGTTGTAGCATTCTGCAGGGTTTGTGGATGCCAGCGTTGCAATCTTGTGAAAGTTTGAGTGCACTTTTCTCTCGTTTTGTTGTTTTTGTTTTTAGGTCTAGATTTAGACTTCAGCAGGAATTATATTCCCATTTTGTATGATTTTAACTAAGCACTTTTGTGGAATTAACCCTGCATAATCACAAAGATTCTTTATTCTAATATCCCATTGTGGTTCACTTTACTGTTTTATTCAGCTTTACCTTAACATCTGTTTATTTTCAAGCATATTATGAATTGGGTTATATCGTAAACGATTAAGCCTAGTCACGAATGTGTCGTATGTTTATATCCTATTGTTAGAGGTGTGTCTTGTTTTTCGAATTTCGTTATCTTTCCTAGTTGAAACCAACAAACTCTGCTTTGATTTGTTACAAGCATAAAGTTAGGATCTGTCACATCTTAGATTGGCTTCAGTATAATCGGATTCTATTTTCTATAACGATAAGAACTTATGTTTATCATCTGAAGTTTTGGACCTGGAAATTAGGTGGGAATGTAGAAATGGTACAACCTTTGGTTGCCTAATACAGGGAGAGAACAAAGCTATAGCTGACAGGGAATAACCAGACAGAAGTGTAATTGCCTTATATTCCTTTGGGTGTATTTAAGTAAAATTACCATCCTGTTTAATCAGCCGTGTTCAGTTTAATACTGTCACGTGAAATAAATAATGTTGGTTTATTCGTTATCAACATCGTCTTTATTTTGATCCCATTATTTTCTCTAACCTTCTATCGATAAAGTATTTTAGAACTTCCTATTTTGTGGTATCGAAATAATTTGTGGACGTATTTTTCACCAGAATATTATCAATGTTAGCAATAATTGCGTGTAGTTGATGGTACGTCATGTGTGACAGATTTACTACCTTTATTATAATATTGTTGTATGTTACAGTAAAATGTATATTTAGAAATGCACGTAACTTATACTCTTAAAAATCTGTAGAATCAATGCTGTATATATTCATATAAATATCAATATTGTTATGCAAGCTTAAATTTCTGTTTGCTTCTTTGTAGTTGGGCACAAAACTACAGAATGGACTATTTGTACTTTACCCATCACAAGTATCGAAAACTGATTTCTAGTGTTTCAAGTCTGCAGACATGCCAGTCAGCCACTGGGGAACAACTTATACTAATAAGTGTGTACTACAATATTCATGTCTATTTAATAAATTTATAGATTTTTCAGTGTAAGAACCAAATATGTATATCAACATTGTTTTCTTAGCTAACACTTCTAGAAACTCTCCTCTCAATCTTAGAAACCAATTCTATACACCGTAAGACAGCATATATTGGTAGTTTGCTACAGTTAGTTTACTATAAACCTCGGAAGCTATAACTGTTATTAACGCTTATTCATTGGGAAACTATAGATATTTGACCTGGAACGTTTATCAGTGTCGATCATTACAAACCGTTTAATTTCCTCCGATTAACATCGGGCGTTAGTATTTTTACTAAGATATTGTGTAACTTCAGCTGTGAAAAACTCACATGTAATCAGTGAAGACCTAGCCAGCTCTCCCTTAAGTGAATTGTATCTGTATCAACTCGAAATTAATTTGCTCATCGTGAACCCTTGATACAATATCAAGTTCCAGATGAAATAGTAGATTCATTATTTTTCGTAAGTTTGTGAAACTTTTCTATATAAATCACTATTTCTTTTAACCGTTATTATAAACTGTATTATTGTTTGAATGTTAAAATATATTTCTATTAAGACAGAAAACTGTGTATGAATCAATCTTTTTGACAAATATCATGAAGTTGATACACATTGACATTAATAGTACAATATAATTCATTGTCAAAGACGGCTATAGTAAAATTTAAAATGTAGTAATCCTAATAACTTTAATCTACATCTATTTTGTTTACTGCGAAATAGGCAGTCTTCTTTACTAGAAACCGAATATATTTTTATCTTTTAGTTCGTGGGTATTTTCTTTGGTGCGTGTGTTAGCCAAAGAGCATATTTGTTGTTTATTTATTTATTTTTAGGAATTATAAAACTGAACCTCAGAAGTGAGATTTTACTTCCTCCATTTTGAACGATAACATAGAGACACAAGTGTATCTGGCTTGCGTGACCTCAGACGTTAGTGTCAAAATATCATAGACTAATCAGCTACAGCAAGATATTACACTAATTACATAACTTTATACACCATGTTTGAGTAATATATATCTCGTAAATGTGGAACTCTCTGTTTTTTTTTCTCTTTACGTTATTTGTTTTAGGTACAAGCCCTGAAATGCCTACTACATGTTGCATGTCACGTACTATATTTATTACAGTAAGGTACTCGAAATTGCATTTTAAATTTTATAAATATTTTACAATCTTTATTTTATATTTTATTTTTGGATAGCTCATATTAAAGTATATATTTTCACTGGAATTTGTTCGATATGTTTCAGTTTAAAATAAAAAAATCAACATCAGTCAAAACAGTAATCCTTACGAAATAAAAGAGTGTTTTCCTTGAATATTTTCATTTAAGTAATTGTGTTTTAGTAGTTTCTTTAGTATTATATCATTATGCAGCATTTTTATCAGTGTTTTATCTTTATTAACGTCTCTGTTCAAATATATTTGAAACTATGGTTTAGCCCAACTCTTTAATTTTGGGGTATAAATAATGTTCTTGATTTTCCTAATAGTTTTAGTTACTTATTGTTATGTATGTGTATTATTCTACTTTTAAGGATTTATCTCTATTAAAGACTCTTCTCGGACATTTTACACCATAATTACAAAGATTTTAGTGTACATATACTGATATAAAAACATTCCTTTCATACAAAATATATGCTGTAAACATTTTGTATTACAAGTTTTCTGCAGACTTACCACGCTAGATATCAGGTTTCGATACCTTGGTAGACAGAGCACAGGTAACCTCTTGTGTAGCTTTGTACTTACCTTCAAACAAACAAATAAGACAAGCTTTGTCTATGATACAAAATCATGTACAACTTGTCTTGCTCTTAGTGGGACAGCGGTATATTTGCGGTCTTACAACTCTGAAAATCGGGTTACGATACCCGTGGTGCGCAGATTACAGATAGTTCATTGTCAAGCTTTGTGCTTAATTTAAAACAACAATAACCTGTTGTTTTGCTTTTTTTAAACCGAATAATTATTTGATATTGCTACAAAAACGTTAAATCTAACTTACTAGTATTATATTATTGATAATATAGGCAAATATATGTCCTGACAAGTATTTGAGTAAGTAAGTAATCTTAAGTATTCATTGCAAAAATAAAACAGTTGTAATTTACGGTGAACTTTCTTAACTTTGTTGATTAAAATTTGATAAGTTACGTTTCTTTATTTTTGTATGCAGTTAATGCTTGTTGTCCATTTTTTATTCTGTTTTCAAAATATTTTCTTAGTTCCTTTTCGATATCCAGTTCTAACTTCGAAGAGTGCAAGCACAATTTGTACTTTAGATACAAGATACGACATTACAAGCCTTTTAATTGTTAACTGATGTCGCAAACTACAAAGGATTAAGTTACAATTATTTATGCCTAATGCTTTATTTTTCTAGGTTTACACGAACTAAGTTTCTATTTATGGAAGGTCTTGAAAATTAAATATTGCCTTTTTATCTTAGGTGGGTGATTTTGAGAATGAAAACACTCGAATGTCATTAGTCAACTGTCAAAACGACATCTAAAATACAAGTATATAATCAACTAAACCTTTCTGCTGCTTCATTCTCTGAGATCAAATGTAGTAAAGTATGATAAATGTCAATAAATTCCTTCTATTTCAATGATGTTTATAAAACTAGTCATATTTTCAAATGTCATCAGATATTTGACCCGGTGTAACGATTTCAAATTACCCCCCGGTAATATGAAATCGTTTTATAGAGTACCGGGGAAGTAACATGAAATCGATTTTAAATTGCCTCCCTTGATTTTAAATTACCCCCTCTTCTAACGCCAAAATGACAAACATAATGATTGCTTTTAATATTTGTAATGCGTGTCGAGTACGTATCTAAATACATGATAACAGGCAAAAGGCAAAAAACAGACGGAGTTTACATAAAATAAAGAGTTTATATGTGAAGTATTCGGGGGAGAAGTAGGCGGCAATACGTTATTTCCAAATAAATAACAAAGTTTTTTTCGTAAACAGCGATTTTATTTGGTCAAATTTGACACTGACACTTTTTATACCATTGAACACTGAACACAATGATAGAGTCCAAATTCGTTCATAACATTGCAGGTTCAAAATGCTGTTAAAACGAGTCTATCGAGAAGAGGGTAGTTTGAAATTAAGGGGGTAACCTGAAATCGATTTTGTCCTACCCCCCGGTAATATGAAAACGAATTCAAATTACCGGGGGTAACATTTACAGGGGTAGTTTAAAATCGGTACACCGGCATCGCCAGGTGGTTAAGGCATTCATCTCGTAATCTCAGGATCGCGGGTTCGAATCCCGGTCACAGCAAACACGCTCGCCTTTTCAGCCGTGGGGGAGTTATAATGTGACGTTCAATCTCAATATATGTTGGTAAAAGAGTACCTCAAAATTTGACAGTGGGTGGTGATGACTACTTGCCCTCCCTTTAGTCTTACACTACAAAATTAGGGACAGTTAGTGCAGAAAGCCCTCGAGTAGCTCTGCGCGAAAATCAAAACATACCAACTCTGTATGTTTCTGTATGTATGTGTGACGAAAATAATAATTTATTAAATAAACATTCATTTTGGCTAACTCTTTTATTCGCTAATTTAGCTAATGAGAACTTGTATACCCGTTATGAAAATAAAGTGCTTTACTAGTTACAGGTAACTTCAGAAGAGTAATTGTTGATTACTGTTTGAGCTGTAACGCAAAGCTGCACGTAATCAATCTGTGCCCTTTCCACTTCGAGGAATCGAACCCCTCGTTTTAATGTCCGAAGTCCGAAGTTTTACAGTTAACCCACCAGGGATCAGTATAATAAATGCGATGCATCTAAGTACGGACATCGAGATATGTTCGCACATATTTGTTTTTATCTTTTTAATAAGTAATTATATTCAGAAGACATTAAGTTTCATTCTTTGAAAAATACATTTTAACGCTAGAAACTTTTTTGAGCACGAAATGCTTTGAAGGAATTTATAATGCTTTATTTAACCATCTAAAACCTTTCAACATTTGTATTCTACATGTCATGAGAACATAGCATTTTTATATTGTCTTTCTGAGAATTTCGGCAAAATAATATTTATGCAAATAATATATTTAAATGAATGATTATTTAAAATTTATTCTTTATTTATTTCCCATAATTAAAACTTTTGGTATTTGCCCCAAAAAATTACCTTCAATACATTTGGTCTCTTTGGCAAACACACTGAAATGTTGAATTTTATAATCTCCCAAGACTTCATATAATGTTTTTTTTATTATTGCTAGTAAATCGCAAATGTATACACATATTCAAAACATTCTTCTGTGTTGTAATGGCGGCTTGTATTTGACAGAAAGTGATATTTTTTAATATATAAGAAATGTTGTTTCGATATCTGCGTTGAACATAGCACAGGTACTCTTTGTGCTGGATAACGAATAAACAAACAAAACAACGAAGACAACCGATTGAAAGAATTATAAGAAATATAAACTTTCGTCCATTAGCATTTAACATAATTTGTTCACGTGTGACCTGTGATATTTTAAGAGATTACGATCACTAATAGGTTTGTTGAACACGAAACTACACAAAGTGTAATAAAAATACATATATGTACGAATAATGAAAATGAATACATGCTGTGTTCAACACTTCTGTCGATATTGAACTAGAATGTGATACAATCCCCATCTCCTTGAAGATCTTCCTTATGTCATCCTTTATCACCGTGTAAAGTTTAGTGTTGAGTGATCAAGAAATGTGAAAACGTTTCGGAATCCGACAAACACACATAGTAACGTTTATTTATATATATTAAACCACGTGAACCGGAATTATTAATTTCTGATTGTCATAATAAAATGTACTGATGTAAAATACGTTTTAAAACACAAAATGCAAGTTTCTAATTTTTAAGAGCTTTCTATGAGACAACATACAGCAGCGATAAAGGAGAGATTTATGAAATCAAGAAAACAAGACAACGTTGTAAAACACGGTTTTCATAATGATAAGGAATGTTATCAGTCATTTCTCACTTTACTGTGTTTCTTAAACTTCAGAAATTTCGATTAAAATTTGAACCATTGAAAAATAATCATTATATATTTATGGATAATAGGTAAAATTTGAAACGAAGTGCTTTATCCACATAATGTGAATTTAATACACTGATTAAAGGAAGTGAACTTTAAAAAGCATTTTTTATTGAAGCTCGTTGAGTATAGAAAATCCAGTAATCAGCAAGAAAAGACTAAACTAAGGTACATCTATTTTCCTTTTTTTCTTTCTTCAGGTCTTAATAAACGTTTAATTAAACATGGCGGTTTACACTCCAGGCCCTGACAAATGACAATAAGTCAAATAATTTTTGCTTTCTACCTAGATAACTTATATATAAAGAATTAGATGTGAGCTTAATATATCTTTAAAGAACCAAAATGCACTAGTGGTATCAGCCTTATCTAAAGTACTATATCCTGTTATTTCTTTCGACAGCTTTATCCCTCGCCTTAGATCTTAAAGTTTCCCTGTACAATATAAAAATTGTCTTACTGTAACTGAACAGTGGAACAGTGAATAGTGGAACAGAGGTGACTTTTCTTTATCTTTTAAGGATATCATAAAAGCTAATAAACATCACACTGCCTATGAAACGAACTTGGCATTTTTCTCATTCTTTGCCTAAATCTCTCATTAGCATAAAAGACCTTATTCTGATGACAAGAAAGCCACTTGAAATAAAAATGTATATGAAAACGGCATTTATGGGTATTAACACTTTTATTGATAAGCGGATAACAACGTTTTGATCTTGCTAGGTCATCTTCAGTTTAACAAAGAGAGAGTTTACAACTGACCGTTGCCGAGCACATGTCAAAGCACGAGAGTGTAAGTACTCTCTCTTTGTTAATCTGATGACCTTGGATGGTCGAAATGTTGTTCTCTGCTTAGCAGTAAAATAGTTAATACTTATTAATATTATGTGAGATACATAAAAAAACGTTCACAAGGTAAGTTTCAGGAGCGTATGGTTTGTTTCAAACATTTAAAAGGAAGACAATAAACTTTAGAAACTTCTAGTTTTATATATGAAATCTCAATTACCTAGGATGTAATATAGATTCCTTTCGAATGAGAACAATTGATATTTAATTATTCAAAGTGAATAGTTATTTATGTTTTTAACTCGATGTATCCATGTGAGAACAATTTCTCAAAATGTTTTATGATCACCCCTGAATTGCCCTAGATAAGCAAGGTTTTCTTTGTATGTCGAGTGAAACGCTCAGTTCTACCTTACAAAACGAACCGATCCATATTTTCAGAAAAAGAAAAGAGGTGCATTTCTTATGGAAGTGATTTTTATAATATAAAACGTCTCCCATCACAGTCAAAATCAAGGAAAGTTGGAAGTCGTAATCAAGTTTCCAACAATTTGACTTTACTCGTACCAATCAAATAATCTGATTTATTACTACTGTGATAATGGCGTTTAGACAGCTCCAGAAACTTTAGAAATTAAATTAGAACATAAAGTAACGGGCCTTTGACATCTTATGTTAATTTGCGGAATCAGATTAACATTACTGGTCTCACAGGTACACTATTTATTGTTTCATTATCACACATCGACTAAAATCGTGATTATGCAACCCTGAACATTGAGATACTGGTGAAAATTCTATCATTTTTAAACAATGGTAAATTAAAAACTAATGTTGTTTATTCCTGTTATGTGAGAAAGAGGAACGAGAACGCTTTTGATTTGTTCCTATTATTTGAAAATTTCGTCCTGCGAGCATTTTTCAAATAAACACTATTTGGTAATATAAGTAACAAGAATCTCCATGTAGAGATCTAGCAATACATATTAAGTGAAATTATGTCATTGTTTAGATTATCCTTGTCCGAATTAAAGAAACTTGAGAATTGACAGTTTCTGTCAAAATACGAGGTCTAGCTGACTAATGAACGAATGTTTGTCATAAAATTATAATCAATGATATAAATTTAACTACCAGTTTTGACATCAGTTTTTATTTCCTTTCTTTATGTCGCACGCCCAATTCATTTTTGTCCGCAACCTTTTCTGATTTCTAAGGTGCTTCTGATTTGATATCATGACTTTCTGTTAATACACACCACCAAACCACACTAAATAAAAAAGTGGCACTCTATAGCAACTACTATTAGCCTTAGGATCACAGCTCTATTACCCGAAACAGACCTCTACTATACAAAACGATCTAGATTCTTTAAAATAGTGGCAGTTTTTCTCTAAAACATTTTACTGACTTCCTTTACAATAATGCTATAGAAACTAGATTAACAGTTTCTTGTCATCGCCTGAATGCACGCGATACAACCATATGAGACATCATTATTACGCTAATTGCATAAACTAATATCACGTGACGATAAACTGTCTTTAATCAGAAGCATTTCATAAAATTTAATAATCTTATGCTGAAAACCTGGCAAAGAATAATTAATAATAACCCTCCACCAGTGTGGTTCATTTGAAAACTTTAACTAGATAGTGCTAATGTAGTTTGTAAGTACTGTCATTATGCATTTGCATATCCTTTCACTTTATACTTTTGCTGTTGTAATAAGTCACCTAAATATAAGCCACATGTGCATAATTATTTGACAAAAAATTTCCAAAATTTGATGCACATTTTTGCACACTTTTAAATAATTAGTCTAAAGTTTTTACTACAGCTTCACCTAAGATATAACTTGACTATTTTTATTATTTGTCATTTATAAGAACTGTTGTAATTAAAACTATCATATATTTTCAATGAATGTGCTACACTGAACCCTGTAGTCTTAATCTGCAAAATTAAGACGTGGGGCGTAATCATCACGACCCACCGCCAACTTTTGGGCTACTCTTTTACCAACGAATGGTAGGAATAATCGTAACGCTATAACATCCCTACGGCTAAAAGGAGGAGCATGTTTGATGAAATGGGGATTCGAAGCTAGAACGTTTAGATTACGAGTCAAATACCTTAACCACCTGGCCATGCCGGGTCTCTATCAAATGAAAGGAAGAAATTAAATAAAAATTGGAGATTTTATATCTCGTGTATTTCCTAATGGATTGCCTTGACGTTTGATATGTGAAGCAAGGGTCCAGTGCAGCACATCCATTTAAAATGTATGATAGTTTTAATCACAACAGTCCTGGCTAAAGAAAGTAGAAAACTGCTATAGTATTCTTTAAATTGCTTTGGATGCAAGACGCGCTGCCTCGTGTCTTGATAATATCATTAGTACAGAAAGGAATACAAACTCTCTTAACGATTTGCATCACATTAAACAGCAGAAAATCTTATTTTAAGTCGAACGCATCGTCGAAAACCAGAAAAGGGTAAAACTAACTACAATAATCGGTTCTTGGAACTATACTTATATAGTAAATTAATTGATCGTAGAAACTGTCGAGGAAAACATATAAACATATACAAAAGGAAAACAAATTAGACAAAAAACGTTGCATCAACTGGAATGATCCCAGGGTACAAGCTACACTGTGTGATTATAAAATGTACCCAAGATGACTGAAAAAGTAAGACTCACCTTGCGGTGGAAGTACACCGTCTTCCAGTCTTAACCTCCATTTGCCAGTCTCACATAAGAAATAATGAGTAGCAATTGATACAGAATTAGAAATAGAAATTAGGAGAGCGACAAAGTTTGAAACTGTGGAAATTCAGAAAAATGTTTGAATTTTGTGAGTTCTTGTTTTCTGAAGACTCTACTACATTGTTCATGAATTTCGTGAGTTCTTGTTTTCTGAAGACTCTACTACATTGTTCATGAATTTCGTGAGTTCTTGTTTTCTGAAGACTCTACTACATTGTTCATGAATTTCGTGAGTTCTTGTTTTCTGAAGACTCTACTACATTGTTCATGAATTTCGTGAGTTCTTGTTTTCTGAAGACTCTACTACATTGTTCATGAATTTCGTGAGTTCTTGTTTTCTGAAGACTCTACTACATTGTTCATGAATTTCGTGAGTTCTTGTTTTCTGAAGACTCTACTACATTGTTCATGAATTTCGTGAGTTCTTGTTTTCTGAAGAATCTACTACATTGTTCATGAATTTCGTGAGTTCTTGTTTTCTGAAGACTCTACTACATTGTTCATGCATTTCGTGAGTTCTTGTTTTCTGAAGACTCTACTACATTGTTCATGCATTTGTATGCTTAGAATTAAATAGTTATTGCACACATTCCTCAAATGCGTGACATCGTTAATCTCGGCGTTTGTTCTTGATTCGTTTTGGAATAATTTAATTACCTTCTCCCAGATTTGAAGTACAAAATATTGAAAACAAAAGTGGATTTGAAACTTATAATTTCACTTGTGATTATTATTATGTGTAATACTGTAGTGTTACATGTTTCAGGTTCGAGTGGTGGCTCACTGTGAACTATATGCATGTTTTATATGCCCATAAATATCAATAATACAACTATTCTAGCTTTGTTCCGTATACTAGTTAACGACTTTTAACTGAAGAAGGAAATCTGTTTCAAACTTTGTACATCAGGCGTATGAACATATAACTATTTGAAACTTTCCTAACCATTTAGTGAGTTTTTGATAAGTTATTTAGTTATATCTATAACCCTTTATAGGATCTTTGGAATCAGTTGAAGAGAGTAATTTAAACACTGTATGAAGATCGACTACATCTGATAACTCTGAACTGACTTGAAATAATTTATCGCAGAATAACAACGGTTATTTCCTATTAAAAGATAAATGTTTTAGTTACTTATTGTTCTTTAGATGAAGACGTTAAAATTACTTTTATTATTTTTATTTTTATCATAATTATTATTTTCACATTATTTTAATGTATAGTACTACTGATGTTTTTGTAATTGTAAAGTTGCAAATTTAAGAAATGCTTTTCTTAGAGAAGAGGAATTATTAACATTTTCAAAATAATCAACCTTCAAAAGTAAATGGGTAACATATGCAGCAGTAAAAGCCAGATTTCTTCGTGAACACACGAAATATTTGTTTTAAAAGTTATCGATTAATCAAGTCTCCTAACTACAACCTACTTTGTTATTTACAAACAATTGAGAACGTAATGGCTTGGTTTTTAATTAAACACACATATCTGTAATACAAACACTAAGTTAACGAAATGTGAGATTAAGTGTGGCCCAACGGTTACCATCCCACATTTTGGATGCCAAATTACATATTCGTGACTTATTACCGAGAAATTAAATATTACGCTTCACGATTTGAGGTTACGTGTACATTTTGCTAGCGATGCTCAAATCCTGTTATTCGATCAGAATAATCCACAGGTTGGCGGTAGATGGAATTGATTTGCTGTTTTCCCCTGAGTCTATAACTTTAAAATTAGTGAGGACTACCGCATCTAGCCTTTGGGCAGCTTTAAGGATAATTCAAACAAACAAAGCCTACTGAAGTACGCAGAACATTCAGCCAACCAACTACTTAGTTAATAGATTTTGTTTATTTAGGATACTTGCGCACACTTACACAAGGGTTCTTTCGCTACCTGACTTTAATTTTGAACTCATAGACTAGAGCCACAACCTAAGCCAACTCTTAGGATTTGTTGATCAAACAGTGGGATTCGACCAGTAACTTTAACAAGCGACGATTACCACAAGGTACAGGAAGGAAGTGTTCAGTAACTAAGCTCAAACCTCAAATTTACAGCACTAACCTGTATTGAATATTGAGTTATAATTAACTAAAGTTTCAAAACGACATTTTATATCTAACAGATTATGAACTAATTCATAAAGGGTGTAGGAACATAAAGTTTAATCATGCTCAAGCATGTGACTATCTTTTAGTTTTCATAATTTGAAAGTTTTTTTTTTTCTTTTCAACAATATAAATTTCAAAGTTTATTTTTGTTTCTAACAACATAATTTTCAAGGCATCTTTTTGTTTACCACAACATAATTTTGAAAGTACTTTTTGTTTCCAAAAGTATGTATTTTTTTTTTAATTTATAGTGGCGTAGTGGTATATCTTAGAATACTAGAACGTATTTTTGATATCAACGGTGGGTAGTATGCACACACACACACATTCCAATGAGTAGCTTTATACTTATATTCAAAATTAATTTTGCAATGTCACTTCTGAAGTGTTATCTTATTTTGAAAATGAAGTGTTATCTTATTTTGAAAATATATTTGTTTTAAAAGTTTTTTTGAAGAGTTCTCTGTTTCTAACGTTATTTTCAAAAGAACTTTTTTTTAGAACAACATAACTTTAAAGATTTGACGTTTCTTAAAGATTTTTGTTATCTCGCTTATTGAGATAACAATTGATATTTTTAATTATACATGCACGCAAGATGACAATGAAAATTATGGCTTCTAGTTTATAATTGCATAAAAATGTGTTATGGAATGCAGAAGTGTTTATAAAAAACGTTTTTTTTAATCAACTACAAGCTGTACTCATATGAGCTTCTGTAACATAACATTATTTCATATTTATTGTTTTTGGAAGTAATCTAGTCAATCACGAACTGTACTGTATACAAGCAGGTTCACAACTTGTAGAAGAGGTTTATTTAATTATATTTAGTTTTTTTTGTGAAAATGACTGGCTGAAAGTCTTAGAAGTCTTTGTAGGAGGCTCGATTGTTGTTGTTGTTGTTTTGAATTAAGCACAAAGCTACACAATGGGCTATCTGTACTCTGCCCACCACGGGTATCGAAACCCGGTTTTTAGCTCTGTAAGTCCGCAGACATACTGCTGAGCCACTGGGGGCTTGGGGGCTTGATATGCCGAAATACGTTGTTACTCAAACAATGAATAAAAATAAGTGTAATATTTCTTGCCTTTATTGTCATAAATCACCTGGGAATTGTGTATCTCATGCTGTTTATAGAGATAAACAAAGAGGTTTACTTTTACTTAGATTGTTTGTTTGTTTGTTTTCTGAATTTCGCGCAAAACTACGCGAGGGCTATCTGCACTTTACTTAGACTGCCCACAAAACAAACATTATTTTAGATACAAACAATAAAAGATAAAAGAAATGATATAAGAAAGAAAGAAATGAATTATTTGTTGGTTTATAAACATTACTGCTTTATGTCAGTTTTGAATTAGGCGAGAAATATTTGGGAATTAGAAGATATGCGATGTATAAAAGTCTATTTTCTAATTGCTACTCAAATTCTTATGGTGTGAGTTGGGAGAGAAATCTCATTGTTGTCTCTGTAACTTACAAAATCGAAAAAATAAATAGAGGTTATAGAAAAAGTTAATACAGATTGTCTATGAATTACGAATATAAATGACATTTCGGAAACACACAGGTTTTATTATTGATATGTATATACATTTAAAGATGGAATCTGGAGAGAAATTAACGTACCCGAACTACTTAAAGAATGACATGAACCAGAGTAGTGATTCATAATAAGATTTGTCCAGGGATTTCATAAAAATTATAATTGAACTTATGGGCAAAAACCATCTTAAAAAACAGACTTATTATTGATAGAATACTCAAAATCTTCTATCTTAATGGCTAAGACTGCTAAAATATTGGTAACAACATAAAAAGTTTATTTTCCGATTGTTGGTGTTTTTATCTTATATCAAAGCAACATCGGGCTATCTGCTGAGCCCAGCGAGGGGAATTGAACCGATGATTTTAGCGTTGTAAATCCGGAGACATACCGCTATACTAGCGGAGGCCTTCTGGGTGTTAGACAAAATCAGCAATTCATCTATTCTTTCTTCACATTATTATTGTTGTTTCACAAGCATGCATAAAAACTGCTAGAAATATTTTATTCAAACCTGAAAAACCCTACAAAAAAAAAACTCCTTCACTTGCAACAAAAGATCTTCGAAGCCTTTATTTTATGGTCCTCGTACTTAAGATATTTCTGTTCCACTTGTCAGAGTGCACTCTGGCTGGTTCAATTACTTTAGAACTCACTTCGATGGTACAAACTGTACTTTTTATCCGTTTTAAAACTGTTAATTTTACTCTATTTTGTTAATTATTAGGTCTATATTAACCGTTAAACGTTTCACTTATAGTTGGGAAGGTTTATGATATAAGGGCAAATAATGTGTATATTTATAAGAATGTCTCTATCCTCGTTATTGTTAACCATAATTTCATAAACCACTACAGAAAAAAAAGGTTACGAATATTTTACTGAAACCAGGACAGTAGTAATGAATGCAGTATTGAGTATGTCATGAGGTGGCTTGAAAATTAATTCCAGAATTTTTACTTCTTCGTCCTGAAGAATCTCTTTAAGCCCTTCACTTGGTTTATTAATGCACATTACTTGGAAAATAATTTGTGCAACTTTTATTGTAATAATTGGAAATTGACACGTTGAGGATTCATTTCTCGAGTTCGCTGTCCTTCATTGTTTCTCGAGTTTGCTGTTGTCCTTTGCTTCTACGTAGTTTTCTGCAACTATTTCAATGTGTTTTTAACAATAGACGATTACCATAGTATATATCTCTATACTTGCGAAATGAAGAGTTAGTCTACTGATTTTTGTACTTCATTTGTTAATTGTGTGCTTACACGAAACGTCACGCACAAAACCACTTGGCTCAGTAAATAATAATTGGATAAAAAAATGCAACAGTAAGCTGTCGACAAGCATGTAACATTCAACTGAATGCATATGCACCTATGTAGGTTAAAATATATTTTCCATAAATGAGTATAAAAATTTAAGATACAAGATAATCAAAAGTTGTTAATTAAACAAGTGGAATCGAGATCGTGGAAAAAATATAGATATTTTTCTCAGCCTACAACTGGAGACTCTAGAAAAGTGAACAAATAAGACAAGGCTAGAAATAGCGTCTACATTATTTTCTAAATTACAAATCCAAATATTGATTCATAAGCCTACAGAAAAATCGACCGGTTGTTTTTTCACTAAAACCTAGACATCTACTATGTTACGTGCTGCGAAAGTCCATTACCTACTTAAGTGTTGAATTGCAGAGAAATTTTGAAAAACTGAAAAAGTAGTTTTAAAGTTAATTAGACCTCTTTATTTTTTGTTGCACTGCAAAATTTTCTAACTCCTAAGCTTTCCTCCATCAAAAAATCTGGTGTTTTCCTTGCGTGTGCGATAGTTGGAAAAATTATTGTATTTTTAGAGCATTGATTGAAAACTGCCACGTGAAAGGTTCTCGATTTTGCTGACGACTATCGTTACTCGAGTTGCTATTGTTCATCATTACTTGAGTTGTTATTGTTCGGCATGGCCAAGCGTGTTAAGGCGTGCGACTCGTAATCTGAGGGTCGCGGGTTCGCATCCCGTCGCGCCAAACATGCTCGCCCTTTCAGCCGTGGGGGCGTTATAATGTTACGGTCAATCCCACTATTCGTTGGTAAAAGAGTAGCCCAAGAGTTGGCGGTGGGTGATGATGACTAGCTGCCTTCCCTCTAGTCTTACACTGCTAAATTAGGGACGGCTAGCACAGATAGCCCTCGAGTAGCTTTGTGCGAAATTAAAAAAAAAAAAAAAACAAGCTATTGTTCATCGTTACCCGAGTTGCTATTGTTCATCGTTACTCGAGTTGCTATTGTTCACCGTTACTCGAAGTTGCTGTTTCTACCAGGAATTCCGTGATTATATTTCAGAAAGTTTCGACAGTGAACAATTACTAGAGTTGATTTTCCTACTAAAACTACTTTTGTGATTCTTTTACCGTTTATTGTACATAGCTGAAATAATGGGTGTGTATTCAGTATACATTACCACTACATACAGCACCATTTTAACTTTCATATGGCTATTCTATTTCTAAACTGTTGGTGTTGGTTGTAAATGCTGTCGAAAACTGGCGACTTAAGCTAATTGTATCACTGCTGTCTATTTTGCACACATTATTTGTGTTGCTTATTCTAGAAAACACTTGTGTATACTATGCTGTTGAAGAACATGCATCTGTGTCATGTAATAAGGTAAACATGTTACTGGTCTATTTATTTGTGTTAATCTATATTGTTTTATTGTAGAAACGAATGATATTCTACTTCCATGAGTTTACTTTGTTGGTGCTCGACTTTTGTTACATTGTCCTGTGACATTGATGGAAGTCAGTCATTGAATCTGTGATGATACAATCTTTCCGTTGAAAATGGCTCTTTGAGAACAACTTTGACTTTTGTTTGTTGTAATTGCATACCAGTACATGTGTTTATTCTTTGTTGTACATTTTATATTATACTCTGCAAAAAAAAAAACGCAAAAGGCAAAATATGAGACAAATTGTTAACAAATTTATTCCGGGTAGTTCTGTATGACATGTGTGAAACTTCGCACATTCACTGCTGAACATCCAAAGTCTGCAAAGGCGAAGTCCACGCTCACTAGGTGAAGTTTAACGTCACTCAACGTCAATAACGAGTATGACCCCGTGAGCATCAATAACTGCTTGGCATCTCCTGCCCATGAAAGCGATGAGATGACGAATCACATCCTGTAAAATGACTGTCCACTCAACCTGCAAAGATGCTGCAAACTGAGGTAGAGTCTGCGGTTAAGGTTGTCGCCGTCGCAGACGTCGATCCAACTCGTCCCAAAGATGTTCGATGGGGTTTAAATCTGTTGATCTGGAGGGCCAGGAAAGAACGTTGATGTTGTGGTGTCTCAAGAAGACAGTGGTGAGTCGGGCTGTGTGAGGACGGGCGTTATCATGTTGAAAAACGTCGTTGACGTTCACCATGATGGATTGCACATGGGGCCTAAGAATATCGTCGACGCATCGTTGAGCCGTAAGATTCCCTCGAATGTGCAAAAGGTCTGTTCTGGCATTGTAGGCGATGGCAGCCCACATCATGACGCTGCCACCACCAAATCTGTCAACATCCTGCACACAGTTTGCTGCAAAACGTTCACCTCGGCGACGGTAAACACGGGTCCTTCATTCCTGCCTACGAAGTATAAAACGTGAGTCGTCGCTGAACCAAACATGCCTCCATTGTCGATGAGGCCATACCCGATGTGCCCGAGTCCACTGCAGCCGTGCTTGACGATGTTGTTGGGTGAGGATGACTCCTCTGACTGGACGTCGAGGTCGGATTCCTGCATCTCGTAGACGGTTGCGTACGGTCTGATCGGAAATCCTACGCAGTCCTGGTATGGTTGAGGCAGTAGACGTCGAAATGGTGGTCCTATCCCGATGGTAACGTAACCGAATGTAGCGATCTTGTGCGGGCGTGGTCACACGAGGTCTGCCAGATCGTAGACGGTCACAAGTTGATCCATGTTGTTGGTGACGATTCCATAGCCTTGTGATGGTGCTTGGGTGGACATTCACAGCTCTGGCAACATCTGATCGAGATTCGCCTGCTTCCAAGCGACCAATGGCGTTGTTGCGTTGTGCTTCAGTCAGTCTTGGCATAACTGTATTGCGTGTCGGTGGCTTAACACTGAGCTATGGAAACCGAGAACCCTTCACCTTTATAGGATTTTGCACATGTTGCACTTGCAGAACATGCAGATCTCTCAAACAAATTTATTGGACACGCATGCATTTTGGCGAAAAATCCGATGTTTTCTTCCGTTTTCAAAGTGCACAACTTTTATTGTCATTTTGGTCTGACAATCAGTGCCTTAACTCGTGTAACATCACATACTCTGAGCTTGTAACGTTATTACATATATTTCTCTTTAAAATAACAAAAATATCCCTTTTGCGTTTCTTTTTTTGAAGAGTATATAATCGTTAGACGAGCTACAATTTTATTTCCAACCAACTTAAAAGAAAAGCAAAGCTTCACAAACAGATTGTCAAAAAAAGACTGGTGTGAAACTTATTAAATAAATACGCTGCCACTTTATCATACGTAAATTAAGAATAATATGAGACATTTTCTAGTTGTTAAACTGGAAGTAAGAGTAACTTTATATTGCAAGTTCGTAAAAAAGTGTTATATTTATTTGATACTTAAATGAAACATCTATATTTGTATTTGTAGCAAAGTTACTAAGGCAATCTACTCTTATCCTTGTTTTGAACAGATCAAGAAAAAGACACCTAGCCACCACCTACCATTCACACCAATGGACTGACATACCGATATCTAGAAATACGTGGAATATTTTGTGATACCACATCAGTTTCATACTTAGTTTATCTGGGTGCGGGTTGTCTCTGTGACAGAGCTATTAAATGACATTAAGAAAGAAAACTTTCGGATAAATACGAACTGGTGGAGTTTCAACTTGAACAATTCATATTTAAACATTTTACACTGAGAAAGAATATGTGTCAGGACTGCAACCATTGAAAGTGGAAAGGATCTGTAACGCACGTGATGTAGCATTCTACAATTCACAGGATAATTAAAACAACAATACTACTGAAGATGAATTACATCGCATTTACTGGTTTGTATTATAAAAAAAATGATCTCAGGTGTTTAAAATGAGATGCAGAAACAGAAGGCGGACGAGTTATATTATTCATTCATAACTTCAAATGGAAATTTTGATGATTAAAGGAATACTGAGTAACAGCTTCATCTACATGATGAAGAGACGATGAATCTGGACAACTTGTTATTCCTGAAAAGAACCAATTTAATGTTAAATATAGATTATAATTCCACGATTCCAAACATTTTGAAACCATTATTTTAGAGAACTTTATTTCAAAAAAATAATAATTTTTGACATAAATTAGAGTCCAAGCCAAGAACAGGATAGAAGTGTTATTAAAATACTACATGTTAAGTGAATAACTCGAGAGTTCGAGTTTTTATAGTTTTTCTTCTTGTGAAAAACACTACAATTGGTTTAATTCCTTTCATTTCACTCTATAATGTCAGAGGAAATTCATGAATATGTGTTAAACATTCCACAACGCCTGTATGACATAAACAATGACATGTCTCATGACAAACATAACGAGTTATTAAAATAGTTATCGTCCGCTGTTTTTTTTTATATCATTTAAAATTTCCAACAGTTTATTCTCGTGGCTAGAAATGATTGACAAATCTTCGAATGCATGTATACTTTGAACGTTGAACTTTTGGTTTCGAATAAGCCTGCAAATGGAACGCAAGTAGATTTTAAAGTATAATAATAACTTGTTTTGGCTGTTTGTATTCAGTGAACTATAAAATGCAGCTAGTGTTTAACCATGCGAAGATCACCTGCTTTTGTTTGTTTGTTTGTTTGTTTGTTTGAATTTCGCGCAAAGCTACACGAGGGCTATCTGCACTAACCGTTCCTAATTTAGCAATCCAAGACTAGAGGGAAGGCAGCTATTCACCACCACCCACCACCAACTCTTGGACTACTCTTTTACCAATGAATAGTGGGAATGACCGTCACATTATAACACCCCTACAGCGAGCATGTTTGGTGTGACGGAGATTCGAACCCGCGACCCTAAGATTATAAGTCGAGTGCCTTAACCACCTGGACATGTTCGGCCTCACCTGTTTTAAACATATTTTTAGCAAATAAGACGAATAACTTAAAAAAGTATTTTCTGATAATGGATTGGTAATTCAATAATTAAAAAAAGAATACCAACAGAAGTTGGTTATTTAGATGGATTTGATTATTGTTTCTAGTTCTCTCAGATAACTTTTTTCTAGAAACTTCTCAAAACCATTTGAAGCAAGTAAGTAGAGAAATTTCTGAAGAAAGCGTGCTGACTAACAACGGGTCTTATTATATTTTTTCTGAACAAATTAATATAGAATTATACAATATGATTCGAAATACATCGCATGGATCTCCAACAAAATTATTATGTTTAAAGGTCGGAAAATAGATATGATTTCAATGTGGTGTTTTTGATTTTCAGAAAACCAATACACTGATGCTAAATCATTGTTTTCTGCATCAAAAAATTTTAAACGAAGAAGTAGATTTAATTTAATTGCGTCAAGAAGATCATCTTCAGATATTTCTCTTGATCGTCAAAAAACATTCATTTGTCGTGGAAACTAAAAAAAATAAATTTTAGATGCATATACTGACTGTAACCCATAGCGTTTTACCCTATTGAAAAGGCCCGATAGAAAAACGTCTTTTAAAGACTAAAGATATAACTGACAGGGCCTGACATGACCTTGCGTGTTAAGGCGTGCAACTCGTAATCTGAGGGTCGCGGGTTCGCATCCCGGTCGCGCCAAACATGTTCGCCCTTTCAGCCGTGGGGGCGTTATAATGTGACGGTCAATCCCACTATTCGTTGGTAAAAGAGTAGCCCAAGAGTTGGCGGTGGGTGGTGATGACTAGCTGCTTTCCCTCTAGCCTTACGTTGCTAAATTAGGGACGGCTAGCACAGATAGCTTTCGAGTAGCTTTGTGCGAAATTCCAAAACAAAACCCTATTGATAAAGATTTGTGCTAAGGTAATTAAGATGTTGACTGACAGAAACTTTTGACCTATAATTAAATAGCTTTCCCATTTCAGATAACTCTAAAATTTCTAGCACGAAGGAAATGTCGTCCCCACGGTTAAAAGGGCGAGCATGTTTGGTGTGACGGAGATTCAAACCCGCGACCCTCGGATTACGAGTCGAGTGCCCTAACCACCCGTCCATACCCGGCCCACCGAATAAAATGAAATGAAATGAGTTTGTTGTTCGTGTTCAACAAATCTCAGTACACATCTGATCTATATATGACGGTCAGTAATGTTTTATTACAACCTACTCTGAATCAACTTCGTAAATTGAATCGACATCTTTATGTTCAAAAAGAAAATTCGTTATTCTTGTCAATTTACTGATCTCGCGAATAATGAGCTAAGCACATACTTTATGTTTTATATTTGTTCAAAAAACATCCCTATGATTTGCTTGGCGTTTGGATCATTATTGAGGCACTTGAAAAATTGCTTTTTATCTTATATAACTTTAGATTTATTGCGATCACGTGTTAGTAGCATCATTCAATATTCTTTCTACATTTACAATTCATGGAAAAAACCTTTTAGATTAATATATATAAAGAAATTAAACCGGTTGTAACTCATCTTGGAATGATTTATGGTTTGCCTAGGAGTAATAAAAAATGTAATTTTGGACAGTATTTGAATATTGGGTATTATAACGAACTTTTTTGAAGCGTACACAAATTATTTGTGGTTAAAGACATTTCTGAGTTTTCTGATTCTGAGGCTTACTGATAATGTGTATACAGCCAGTTTTGGTATAGATACCATAGACTAATGCTTTGATGCAGGACTGGAAACCATATGACTGTGAAGTGAGTTGGCTTTTTTTTTGTGTGTCCAAATAAGATGAACAGGTTACTTATGCATGTTCTTGTTGTTATTTTAAGGTGATGTCAACCAAAGTTGAGAAATTTCCTTATGCGTTTACATTTCGGATCAGAGTGATTGGGTCATTATGAGATTAAAGTTTGCACCTTCTACAGTTAATCGGTTCTTCTGCTATCATGAAAAAAACTTAGTGGCTGGGCGGCCCAGCATGGTTAGGTGGTTAGGGCATTCGACTCGTAATCTAAGGCTCGTGGATTAGAATTCCGGTCACACCAAACATGCTCAACCTCTCAACCATGGGGACGTTATTATGTGCAGTCAATTCCACTATTCGTTGGTATTATTTTACTATTCTTTTACTGGTTGGTAAAAGAGTAGACCTACATTTGACGATGGGTGACGATGACTAGCTGCTTTCCATCTAGTCTTACACTCTAAATAAAGGATGGCGAAACCAGATAGCTCTCGTGTAGTTTCGCGAAAAATTCTAAAAACAAACAAACACAGAGGTTGAAACAATGCTCTGCTGATTTAAACCACTCTGTTTCAAATAGTATGTTATAGATATATTCACCATTTTCTAAGTATAATATTTAATGAAAATCTAAAAATCTAGGTATGAACACGTATCCGTTTTACATTTCTTGAATACTTTATTTTTTCCAGAAAGCTAGCTTCACTGTGTTTGAACAGGATTAATGTACAATGTCAGTGTTTTAGTTTCATGTTTTATTCTGACGGCATTTACAATTAATTTACATTATTTACACGAAATAAAGTTATCGTGGAGTGCACTTAAGGGATTAGAAGTAATTATTATTTTACAAGACGCGACCCACTAAGTATCTTAGGTGGCTTTCATGCTCTTCGCTTGTATTTTCCTTATTCTATTATTTTCACCCACGCCATTTAAGCTACGCTTTCTTGCAAGTATCATGTATTAGATTGATAACTCCTGGTCTATTTAAAAAAAAAATTCGCCGTCGGATAAACAAATTGATGTAAACGTAGCTCTGTTCATTAAAACTAGTCATAGACGTAATAAAAGGTAATGGTATTTATAGCAGTGTACGTGGTATGAAATAGTTATGAGTGTTCATTATACCACATGATTTTACGAGTAGAAACAAAGAAACTCACAAAAACGAAGAATAAAACCCGTAATAAAGAAAATAGTAGCTACAAGGAGCTTACAGCAGTCTATGAAATGAATCGATACTACATTATTATAGAATAAAACAAACTTAAAGTGTAACTATGTCAGACTTTACGCAAATATCGTCTGAACTCGTGTTTACAAAACGATAAGCATATGATTTTGAACGAATTGCTCATGCGTGTTTTAGACCTACGTAATTCAAGAAAGATCATAGAAATTGTATTTCGTGTAAATTACGTATTTTGGGAAATTTCATAGGAGTTAAGAATTTTTTGTGTGAAATGCTTTACAAACAAAAAAAAATTAATGTTAAAATCGTAGCCAGTCGTCATGTAATAACACATACATTGTGTAGCGTACTATAGTTTGACTAAAGAAAAATCAGTTGAAGTAATTCTAGATGGAAAAGTCAATATGGATTCAGGACTTCTCGTTAAATTCCTCTGTAATAATATGAGATTTGTGGTGTTTGATCAAAAAATGTGGAAGAAAAGTTCGTGTGAGAAAAATGTAAGCGTATAATCTATATAGATTAAACGAGCAAGTAAAGTGTGTTAGAAAGATTGCGAAATATTATTAATTTTGTGTTCGTTTGTTTATAGCAAAGCCACATCAGGCAATCTGCTAAACCCACAAAAGGGAATCGAACCTCTAATTTTGGTGTTGTAAATGCATAGACTTCCCCGCTCTACCAGTGGGGAACTATAAATTTAGTACTTGTTTCATTGTGAATAAAATCGATGACATGTTGTCTAAACTGTTCATCCACTAGGTTGGAAAGAAAGGTTGTGTCTGAAGAAAGCCAATAATGATGTAATTTAGGCTAACAGTCGCAATATACTAATTTCATTCTTGGTAGAGTTTACCTACAGATAAAAATTAAATGCGTTTTTATATGCATTAGAAGAATTAGAAACTTAATTTCGTAGATGGTCATTCTAAGAATAGCTATAGTTGATACTTTTTTGTAATCTACTTTACACTTCTTGTTAGGTGAAGAAACATGTGGAATCAAACTCTATGTGGTTGTTCACTCTTATAAATAACATTTTTTTCTAATAAGCATAAAAACTCTTCCAGCAACACATGGTATTTTTAAACAGGGTTTAATACCAGTATCAAAAACCAAGGCGACTTAAGAACTCTACGGTAGCGCTTCTCTTCAAACAATACACATCTTTCGACATTCGAGTGACCTTGAATTGCTTACCTATTTCTTCAACTTTCATGAATTCGCAACTGTATTCTTATGAGAAAGTTAGATTGTTTAATATGCCTTAATGCAATTAAAACACTGTCTACCTATTCTCATACAAATATATATATATAATGGCTCAAATTCACTGGCTGCATTATTAAATGTTATATTTATTCCAAACAATCCTAATATGAAACAACACACAAATAAAACAAAATTTATCTCGAGAAAAAAACACATTAAACTGACAAGAACTAAATCTCCAACTCTCAAAGATATCCATAAAATAATGCTACATTTAAATATCTATGAAGACAAAAATATACCACTAACAATTTGATATACTTTCTTAACCTTTCTGAACTTAAAATTTAAGTGAATTTATGTCTTCACGTTTGATTTGTAAAACGTCATTTCTGCTAGAGGAAGAGGCTTTTTACGCGACTTCTTGATATAATTTGTTCTGATATAAATAGTAAAATAATTTAACCCTAACAAAATTAGTTTTAACCTACCAGAAAGTAACTTTATTTTACTTATGAAGTACTCTAAATACAAACTTTTTAAAAACATATTTTTATTTTATTTTGCTAGAAGTATGTGATCTGTCACGTTATATTTTCATTTTTTGTAGTTGAGAAAAATCAGACATTAAAATATCTTTCAGAAAATGTATGTATGCTTTAATGATTTTTAAAATTAATATTTGTGATTTTCAAGACTACATTTTAACTTAGAAAATTAAAATAATGTTAAATTTAGTATTATATAATAAAAATGTTTTTTTTTCATTTTATCGAATTTTTAACTAATCTGATTCATAATAAGAGTATTAGCCATGACAACGATTGATATCCAATTGCAACGATCTCACAGCCAGGGCCTGGGATGGCCATGTAGGTTAAGGCGTGCGTCTCGTAATCTGAGGGTCGCGGGTTCATATCTCCGTCTCACCAAACATGTTCGCCCTTTCAGCTGGTCAATCCCACTATTCGTTGGTAAAAGAGTAGCCCATGAGTTGACGGTGGATGGTGATGACTAACTGCCTTCCCTCTAGTCTTACACTGCTAAATTAGGGGCGGCTAGCGCAGATAGCCCTCGAGTACCTTTGCGCAAAATTCAAAAACCAGTACTCAGATTCTAATCTTTGAAAACAAAGCACAGTTGCTAGACGACCCATGGAAAGTAGTTAAAACAATCTACAATGAAAGTGTTGCAAGAAAACACTACAAGAACTAGTATAATCGAAACAGTAGATACAATGAGGGATATTAATAGATACAGATACTTTACTGTAGCTAGAATGAGGGACCTTACTAAATTGTGTTTTTTCAAATAAACCCACATCGTATTTGCTGTGTCCAACGAGAGGAATCGAACTTCTGATTTTAGTGTTGTAAATCCATAGACTTACCGTGGTATCAGCGGGGCAACTCCTCAATAGATACAGATATTTTACTAAAGACTTGAATTGTCTTTGTTTGTTATAGCGCTAAGCTAAGCAGCTTTGTTCATAGCGGGGAAATCGAACTGTGGATTTTTGCGTCGTATATTCGTAAGCTTACCTCACATCCACTGAGAGGGACATAAAAGTTGTATACAAGCTCAGTTTCTGGTGAAATTTAGTTATGTTATACATATCAAAATTTATAACTTAAAGATTAAACTACTATGCTATATAAAGAAAAACCCACGATCTAAGTGCTTTCATCAAAGCAAAACTGTGAATGGTTAAGTTAAATGAAATATCCTCACAGATGGAGTGACGCCATGATACAATCACATGACAACTCAGAAGTGTTTTCATTAGCTTTCAAAGGAATGTATGAGTGTTTTCCATTTTCGTTGTGCAATATGACAAGAAACTACAGTAAATATAGGTGGTAATATATGAGTAAATATGAGAACTAATGTTCTCATCACTGAATAAATCCATTTACTCATAAAGTGACTATTCTCCGTATTGCAAGGTCACAACTCAGTACATCTTACTTACAAAGAAGTCTTAAGTTTTAACTCTATTATAGTGTGGATCTTATCGAATAAAGTGGATATATGAGGCAACGCATCGAATTTACTTCTGAATGTTGGTTTTATGGTCCGTTTTGAAGTTTTTGCAATGTGGATTTCGGAGAATATTTAGGTACTTTAAAGAAACTATTGTGTTCAATACTGTAATTAAAGAAAGTTTTAAGGCTATGAAATACTTCATTCTTTCGTGTGTTTTTTATCAAACACACCAAAACATTCGAATATTAAAGGGGCGCTCAGTAGAGTGCATACTTCCTCCACGCAGCAGAAATCATATTACACTCTCAAAAACTATAAAAATATGTCCTTATATCTGTCGTTAGTAACGCATACAAATCACTTATGCTAGAACATTGAGGAATAATGTTCTAAATATGTCCACCAAGATTTATCAAATTCCGTTTATTTTCAGCTGTGTTATACAGCAAAAACTAGTGTGAAACATCAGTTCCTATGTCAAAAGATAGGAATTTTTTTTGTATTTTCGTGAATTTGTTGTGACCATCCACAAAGCAACAAGAGGGTTATTTGCGATAGTCGTTCCTAATTTAGCAGTGTAAGACTAGAGAAAAGTCAGCTAGTCATCACCACCCATCACCAACTCTTGGGCTACACTTTTACCAATGAATAGAGGGATTGACCGAAACATTTTAACGTCCTCACAGCTGAAAGGGTGAGCATGTTTGCTTTGATAGGAATTCAAACCCACGACCTTCAGATTACGAGTCGAGTGCGTTAACCACCTAGACACGCCGGGCTCTTTAACGACAAAGCTTATAGAATACTGCACATCTTCCCATCAAATATGCTCGCCTTGGTTGCATTATTACGTCACGGTGAATCCTATTATTCGTTGGTTTGTTTGTGTTTGTTTGTTTTCTTATAGCAAAGCCACATCAGGCTATCTGCTGAAAATATGTTCGTTGAGGGGAATCGAACCCCTGATTTTATTCGTTTGTAAAAGAGTAGTCCAAGAGTAGAAGGTGGGTGGTAATGAGTAGATACCTAAATTAGGGACGGCTAACACAGATAGCCCTCGTGTAGCTTTGTGCGAAATTCAAAACAAACAAATAACAAGCAATTTCCTTTTGTAGACCGATATTATATCTAAGCTTTCAAACAGTTTCGACTTTGATGTACAATGGAAGATTAATCTAGTAACACTTACGATCATTATAGCCAAATGTCACACATTAACAGATTTTCGTGAACAAATAGTATACACATTAAACAAAACTCAGGGGCGAACAGCATTCAAATCTAGACAATATAAACTTGTACTGATTAGAGAAATTATTCTGTGATAAAGATATAGCTATTTTCTTCACCCTGCGTACGTAAAAGGGTAACTACTAAAAAAACGTAAGTCCACCTTTTTCAAATGGATGCCTTTTGGTAGCTAGGTAATTGGTTCATATGACAAATATGTTAACACAGTAAAGTGAGTCTGAAGAGCATTAATTTCATTAAATATTTTATAGCAATAAACTTTCTGGTACTTGGTTGGTTCAAAGTGTATTTGTTTTTAATTTTCCCACAAAACAACACAATAACTGCCTATACATAGCCATCCCTAATTTTGAAGTGAAATGCTATATACTCTTGGGTAATAGAATAGCGGGAGTTGTTAGCTCTGCACTTTAAGGGAGAAGGTGGATGATGTTATCAAAGATGAAGAGGCCATAGTTCCAAATATTCTTATCAGGGCTCAAGTTGCTAGACATCATTAACATGCGACCATCACCTCATAGTTCAATAAAATCATACTAGAGGGCGCAGCTAACTTATAGAGGTCTGAATTCATAGTTCGATACCAGACAGACGACGTGATGGATGATTACGCCATAAAGCAGAGAACGTATTTATAGGCCACCATGAGAGACGGCTATGACTCATACAATACATGTTTCAGCATGACGATAATTAATCATCAATCAATTAATTAAATCATCCTTAAGTGAATACTTAACACTAATTCATTAAATCATTTATAACTATTTCATAAAATCATTTATAATTAATTCAATAAATCATTTATAATTAAATCACTTGCACAAAAGAGAGAACATGTTTATAGGCAGTCATGATTTCATACAATACATGTGTCATCATGTCAATAATTAGTAATTAATTAATTAATTAAACCACTTATAAAACGATCCTTAACATTAATTCATTAAATCATTTATAATTAATTAATTATTTCATTTATAATTAATTCGTCTTTAAAAGAATGCTGAGCATTAATTCATTAGTTAATTAAATTTGTTGTCCTAAAAGGAAGATATCTTAATTAAACTTAACTCTTCTAATTATCAATAAAATGTTCAATGACAAAATATATTATTTAAGGTACTCCAGAGAAACATGTTTTACAAAAAAGGAAATAAATTTCCTAGAAGGACAGTACGATAATTAAAACTTACTCAACCAAGTGAATATCCTAAAATGACAATATCTTAGTTAATCTGACCCATACAATACTTGACTATATGTATAAATCTCACTCAAAAGGGCAGTATCATGTAATAATTAAAAAATAACACTTTTACTAATTTGTGATAAAGTAATTTAAAGTGTTTTAAAAAGGCGTATTATCACATGTACTTAATCACTATTACTACCGCACGATTTTAACATATAAGCTGTCATCACCATCAAGATTTCATTATGTTATAATTTAATATCTGTACTAAAAATAATAAATGATTAATAATTAATTACCGACATGATGAGACATGTATTGTACGAGTCATGGTAGCCTGTCTGGTATCGAACTCTATAAGTTAACTACGACCTCTGGTGATACTTTGTTGAACTATAACGTTAATATGGCGGCTAACGATCTCCCCTCTAGTGACAACGTTTAGAACTATGTCAATGTCATCTCTCCCACTCTTCTGAGACAGCCAATCAGCATGAGACAACATCCTTTGGACATTAAAGTGAGAGGGCTAAAAATTGCGATATTTAACAATTATTTTAACAGTGCGTCCTTCCTAAAATTCTGTTTGTTGTATATTATAATTTATCTCGGATGAGTCTCCAATTTATGATGTTACGTACTCTATGTATTAAGATTTCAAATAACCAGAAATTTTAATTTTTATTTAGAAATTAATTAAATGTCAATATGTATCAAATTTATGATATTTTCCAACAAGATTGGTAACCACAATTTTATTTTTAACACAAATATATTTCAATATACAAAAACAGTACGATTTATAATAACGATAATAAAAAATAGTTATTACAAATAATTATTTACATGCAAACAGTTTAAAAACTCACAGATAATATCCAATCTTCTATCTGGTCTAGAACTGAATATTTTACCTACGGTGCAGATTCACGACTAGTAAATTAATTTTATGTCGATTCACTTCACTTGGCGAGAATGCTGGTTAGCTCTAGTTTTCACACGTGAATTTTTCTCGACAACAATATCCAGTGTTCTCGTAAAAAATACTAACGCTTAAAACTAATTCACTGAAGTCTGTAATGTTAGAAATCTATAAACCTTTCTGACCGTATATAATTATATTTTTCCAATTAATAAGCACCTGTCACAATTATAGCTTCAGAGGCTTACAGTATAAAGACTGTAGCGACCAGACGATATTTTATAATTGTCTCTTGGAATATTATGATTGCTTGCTTTTATATACTCATTTGGCAAGATTCTCGACAGTACAACAATCTTTGAATACAAGCTAGTGTTTCGTAAAACATATATTGTTGATTCTTTCTTTCGAGAATCTTCTACACATTTAGAGTAAAAGCTGTACTTGCGCAATACACATCCAACAACATACATAACATGCATCAAACTGAAACGAATGCAGATATTAAAATAAATATATAATAATAAGTCCGTTACACGTCAAACTTAAAACTACACAATGAATTATCTTACCGCGAATATCGAGCCCAGTTTCTAGCATTATAAGCCATAGGGAAGGCTGCCCCAAAATACTGAACTTCAATGTGTCGCGTGTCGAAATGTCTCGAAATCGCATATCGAGTATATTTCAGCGGTGCACAATCTTTCATTTATCCAGAGATAAAGAAACAAGTGAATTCGTGATGACGAGAAACATACTTGAAGTAAAAATGTATCTCAGGACGACTGGTATGGGTATTAACACTTGTACCAAAATAAACCTGAGATACATACAAACAAATAGATTGTTTTATTGACGTCGTGGTTGCGAGGTACATTTGATGCCTCGAACTCTTAAATATACTTTTATAATGTGAAAATTTTGTGAAATATTTATGCTGTTGAAGATGTTTAAGAATAGTCCTGGAAGTTCGCTAATAAAATAGTTTTATTGTTGTATAAATTGTTTTACATGTCTTCTAATTACCGAAATCCTTCAGTTAGAAAATAAAATAAATATGAAGGAATATGTAAAAATAAAAACAATTATATAACTATTCAACAACAGATCGGTAAGACTTTGAGAGAAAAAGGGAATAAACATTTTGTTGTAAAATATTTAAACTATAGTAATGAATCACATCTCTTTGTATTCAGTATATACCTATCTATACTAGTCTTCCTACTGTTTTCTTATCCTATAATTCTAAGCAAAGTGTGTTTTCTACTTAAGTTGCATTATTCAAATTTTTACTTTTCCCTTCGGTTCATTTGTTTCATTATATGGAATTTTCGAAGCATTTATTTCGCTCTGTCACAGCACATAGTTTATATTTAATCATTAAATTATCGCTTTTAATACATGTAATAAAAACAAAAGAATATAATTTACAACTTTGGTATATCCACAAGTAATCTGGATAAGTTTATGGTAATAACTCATTGTGCGGCCTGGTGTAGCCAGGTGGTTAAAGCACTCGACCTGTAATCCGTGGATCGCGGGTTCGAATCACCGTTACACCAAACATGCTTGCTGTGGGGGCGTTATAATGTGACGGTCAATCTTGCTATTCGTTGGTGAAAGAGTTGTCTTACACTGCCAAATTAGGAATGGCTAGAGCAGATAACACTCATGTAGTTTTGAGCGAAATTCAATAAACCAAACCAAACTAATTGTGCATCTCGTCGCTAGTTTCATAGCCCACCGAAACAGAGTAAGGTGCTCAATTCTATCATTTCTATATACAAAAAAAAGAACAACAAAATATTACTCTTTATATTTGCAAAAAACATTAATTTATTTTTAATACATTAATGGTTTTATCTGGTCTATGAACAAACAGTGAAAACAAATTCTGGATATACTGAAATAAATCTGATAGTTCCTTTGTTTTAAAACCGTGCTGCGAATACTCTTAAACCAGAAAAAAATTGTGTTCGTTTATTTATTCTGATAACCAAAAGAAACGTAACTACGTCACTTCAAGAAGCAAAACAACTCTTGCTAGAATTTATATTTTTAAGACACTCTTTAAAAGGAATGGTTCAATATACATCTTTTGAAATATATGAATAACACAAATTATAATACTTTTGTTTGTTTTAGAAATTATATGGAATATTTTGTTCGTTTGTTTTCTTCAAGGTAATTCATTAAAGCTTCTTCTAGCAAAAAATTTAAATTATCTTCATTTATTTAATTTTTCTAACGTTCAGTTACGATAGTCCATTCTTTAAAAAAATCTTAAACCACCATATATTCAATTTTGAATGCAAGCTTGAAATCCAACGTTTGTGTTAATTTAGAATCTCATATAAATAATAAAAAAGATATATATATATGAATTTATGTAAAGAACATAAATGAGTGTTTTAGAAGTCTAAAGAAAGCACAGTCAGTTATTTGTTGAATTATGGTCCAAACTAAAGTAAAATTATTTACACAAACTGATCCCAGTATTATAACTCTAGAAATTCTTTCCGTAATTTTAACACATACAATAATGATATTTCTTAAGTGTTTTGTTTTCTGTGGTATCATATTGCAAAGAAAAATTTTGTTCAAATTAACCACCTTTAGAAAACTTGTTCTCAATAAAAACAAGAAGCCTCAAGTAAAAGAAACGCAAGGTTAAACACCTTATAAACAAAGATATATCGTACATTTATCAAATAATAATATGCTAATTAGATTAGCATTAATATTTTAAGAGCTTAATATACAGCCACACCATTGTTATATGGTTAACTATAATTATTACATTGACTCACAAGATATTTTATCTTTATCTTGTATTTATTTTTATCTTGTATTTAGATATTTGGGATCTAAATACTAACAAATTAGAAATGCGCTGGTATATATATATCAAAAATACATTAATGGATGTGTTAGGTAAATAATTCGCTCTTATTACAGTGTACAAAATATGATAGAAAGTGTTTAGTGTGTTTACTCCAAATGGTTCTGTAGTTCGATTAAACGATCTTTGATCATGCTTTCTTTGAGTCGTAATTTTTACATCGTTTACTTCTATAACCATTAGCAACTATTCAAGAGGATCCTATGTCAGAAGTGTTACAGTTGAATGTGACTTAAATATCATATTCTTGCATAGATTTATAATTCAAAATTACGTCAACAAAAATTAAAAATTGAGTGAGCATATTTCGTTTTGAAACAATAACTTGAATATTGATTACTACAGATACTGCATCTTCTATTTTTAGGGTAGCTAAGATAATGTTTATGTAATTTTAATTAACTGATTTCTTTTTCTTTTATTGACTCTCATTTGACTTTTATAACAGTTTTTCTTCATTTATTTATATTTGTTAATTTAACAATTTTGCTACACTTACTTTGGTATTCAAAGTTTTAAATTCGAGTTCACCTGAGAGACCGTGATTTACTTTTTTAGATGTAAATATGTAGATAAAGTCCATTACAGTCTTAATGATACATTTTTATTTTATTTTTCTATAACCTAGATCTTATAGTTCCTTCACTACCTCCTTATGATCGAAACAGGCACAATGCTTCCAACAATGAGGTTCCTCCAATCACACACTGCCACCTGTGTGTCAATATTCTTTTACTCACCCGACGTTCCTTTTATTCTACACTAACCAATAAAGATTATGCTGTTTCTTTTTTATGTAATACCGCATGTGTCTCTATTATCCTAAGTTTGTATGAATGCCGCTGTGTAAAAATTGTTACACGTTTTTCCTTTTTAGATAACAATAACCTTAACTGTTTTGTTCTTTCAAAATTAACCCTATTATATCTGAATTTGTTTCTTATTTATGTTACAAACTTAGATTTTTTCTTGTTTTATTTTACATAATATCGCATTGTTCATTTGTATGTTTGATGTAACTACGTAAAAGAAAGATTTAATTATACCCAATAACTGAATTTAACCTTCAAAAACATTGATAATGAATCTTTTTACCTTTTGTTTTCACAACATCTTTGGTAAATCAATTATTTCAAAAGAATATTAGTTTTACTATTAAAATAATTTATTATTTGAGAATTTGTTTTAAATCGATTTTGAGAAAAGTTTCTCACTTTCAAAGAGACATTTTCAGCAAAGACAAACTATCGAGCATGGTATGTTAAATACAACTTACTAGAATAATTAAACACAGAATTCAAAAAGACTTATTTTTTGCACATTCGTGATATTCGGGTATGAGTATATGCTAGTATTAATTATTTTAATATAGTATGTACTTTAGTAAACTGACATCACACGGTTAGTTGGCTCTGATGTAGTCTACTGATTAACGTTCTCAGAGAGTGAACCCATTGCCGCATAAATTCACTCCATATAAAAGTGGCAGTTAAATTTCACTGTCCAACAGTTTTTGATGGGTGCTGTTGTCTTCCTTCCTTGTGGTTCATTAGTTAAAAGCTAGGGACAACAAACTTGTGTATAACCTTTCATGAAAATTCTTAAACAAGTGAATATATGGTTAATTATAGAAGAGGAAGATCGGAGGTGTTTTGTAGTTACAGGATTTGAAGTGAGCTATGTTTTGTGGTTACAGGATTTGAAGTGAACTATGTTTTGTGGTTACAAGATTTGAAGTGAGCTATGTTTTATGGTTACAGGATTTGAAGTGAGCTATGTTTTGTGGTTACAGGTTTTGAATTGAGCTATGTTTTCTGTTCATGTTTGAAATCGCATTTTAACGTTTCAAGATTCTGAGATGAATCAAACAAACACCCCAAATATTTAAAAACTAACACTTTAATGTGAGCAATGATACTTTTACAATTGGCTCCATTAAATTGAAACATTCAAGTTTTTCATAAAATATGTCTTTTATTGTTCTCATTCAAATGCTTCTAAAAAAAACTAAATAAATGTGATAGACCAATAATGACATTTAACCAGTTTTGAAGAGTCATGGGACAGACATGCTCGAATATCTGACTGATATTCATTTCAGTTTTCTCCACATACTCTATAAATAAATACTCTCCAGCCTAGAGAATGAGCAGTTATGTCATGCTTCATTTCATAGACCACATTTTGTTACGTTTAGTGAAAAACACGCAAGATGAGAAAAGTGGGAGATATGTATTTAAGAGTTATGATTCTCTGCCTTCATGTTACATTATAGAATAATATTAATATTTCATACCTAGAAAGAAAAGCATTAATTTTCATTCCTGTGTTATCTTCAACCTTTTCCATTTATAAGGATGACAGATGATATGTTATCACAATCTTATCCTAAATCTCTTCTTTGTGTACATGGCCAACGTTACTTTCAAATCTTTCTAAGTATTTTTGAGTATTTGAAGTTCTTAATCTGATTCTAACATTAAACGTTTAGGAAATATTGCCATTTGTCTTCTGTTTAATTTATTTATACAAAGAGAGAATATACGATATTTTCAAACTATATTAAACAACGTTTCGACAATTTCTAACGTCATATGTTTTGAATGAAAAAAAGCTTTTACATAATTGCATGGTGTATTCGGTGGTTAAGAGTGACCGGTATATTTGGTAAGGAAAACAAAAATTAGTGTTGTGACATATTGAGAAAAAGAAGTTATATTTCAGCAAACCGCACTAAACACAACTGTTTGATTTCACACGAAAATACCTTTGGTTTTAGTGTCTTTGCAGCTATAGCACGAGTGCGTTTCATACTTCCACTTTTTTAGGCAAATACTGGACTTAATTTCAAGTGAGTTTTTTTTAAAACACTAGTTACGTAAAAAACGTTTCTACCTCCGGAGATTATGTTTTAATCCTTGTGTGGGTGTGTTTGCGTGTGCCATTACAATTTCTCGAAAACGATTAAACGGATTTGGACTATGACCCAACTTAGAAGTGACCAGTTCTTAAGGGTCAGGGTCAAAGCAAGGTCACGAAGAGAAAACAAATCCCTTAACATGTGGATTGATTTTTCACACTCGTTTTGCTCTGTAACCCAGTAAAAGGGGATCGAATTGAGATAAAACATTTTGACAAATGTAATGTGTTATTCTCCATTGTTCTGACAAAAATGGCCTCTGTATGTTGATTACGATGAACATACGAACACATCTTTTACGTTTTGTGAGCTGTGTGGAGGAGATGTGCGTTTTACCGAGTAGCCCTCTGGTGTCATAAATATTTTATGTCTCACATACAGTATCCTCTGGTACATTAACAATAAGTTTATGAACTTAAAATGCTAAAATCCGGAAATCGATTCTACGCGATGGAAAGAACGCAAATAGTCTATTGTGTAGCCTTGCACTAAAACAAATAAACCAAATTATACCTCATATATAATAACTTCTTTTTAGTCTATTGTTATGTCTCCACAGAGAGACATAATATATCTATTGCTTTTCTTATTCTTCCAAACTCTTTCCAATCGACCAGAATTCCTTTATTTTTCAATGTATTGACTTGAAACATGGTATAGAGTTATACTTGGTTTCACACCCCCAGAAACTTTTTTAATCTTTTACAACTTACTCCTTTTTTTCAGAAATAATTTTATGTAGTGATTAAAGGTCAAACAATCCAAACAAATATATATTTGGAGTTCCTGTGATAACACATTTACAGCAATTAAGATGAAAATTATTGCAATATAAATTTTCATGCACCCAACACATTAACACACCAAACAATCGGATTTGCCCACTTTCAGTCTTTTGTGTGTAGGAGGGTCAGAGTTAATAAAAAAAGAATAATTTGGGAATTTTTTGTCATTATTTTGACCAATTTTAATGGCATTTGGTACAAAGATGCTTTTCTACACACTTGCAAACCAAAATGGTGATTTTCTCAATTTTAGTAATTATAGAGATGTTCAAATGACACAAAAACATAACTTTAGTGGGTTTTCCATACATTTATTTTGACGGTTATCTGCTAATTTATCAGGAATTTGTTAGTAAAATACATTTTCACAGATTCCGTACCTAGAAATATAAAAATGTGAAAAATTCTCGTTTTTGGACATTTTCGGGGGGAAGCAACAGGTTGAACAGACCCATAATTTTAAGTTTTGTTCAATTGTTTATTTATGTTTCGACCAATTTTTATGAAATCCGGTACAAAGATACTCTTTGTAAATCCCAATTACAGATTTAGATAATTCTGAATTTTGTGTTTGCTTTTTTTTATTTTTCGGCAATAAAAGTATAATCTTGAGTTTTCGTGAACCATTCACGTGTATATCGCCTCACAGTGGCTCAGCGGTATGTTTGCGAACTTACAATGCTAAAATCCGGGTTTCGATACCCGTGGTGGGCAGAGCACATATTGTCCATTGTGTAGCTTTGTGATTAATTCAACAACAACATCACGTGTATATCAACAAAATCACAAATAATCTGATATAAAATATATCTTCTTGCAGTTCCTAAATAGTAGAACGAGAAATTTTATATTTTTTTGTCAGAATTAGCCGTGTTGGACTTGCGTGGGTGGGACATGTTGTATTCGCCCGCGTACGTTTTTTTCTAATTTTATTGGGTTTTGGTGTCGATAGAAAAGGCGTTTTTCCATTAATTTTAATTATAACATGTAATTAATACCCACCTCAACTAACCTTCTTATGAGGTAGAGCATGAATCTACAAAGCTGTTGTAAGATGCATACATCATTCGAGTGAATGTTTTCTTTTATTATTTGATTTATAAGTAAACTAGTCCAATTTTACAATACGCAGTTTATTAAGTGAAATATTTGTAAACAATAGTTTTATTCTAGATTAACTCGAAGAAATAAACATTCATTTTGAAAACTTTTTTATCAATTGCTTTTTAAAACCTTTTTATATTCAGATTTTGCTACATTAATAAATAAGTTCACAATAAAAAGTTTGCTATTGTACGTTTTTGTAATATGGAATAAGTTCCTTACATTACTGTCCTTTAAGGTAACTCTGACAGGAAATACCATATCTAACAAGTTCAAAAGTTGCTAGATGCCTCAGAAGTATAAAATACAACTTATGAAATCTATGGTTCATGCGAAATCTGAAATCACAAAACGTAATAAAGAAATGATCAAAATAGTACTGCCTCTTATAGCTAGCCCTCTCTGTAGCTTCATTTGTTTTGAATTTCGTGCAAAGCTACACGAGGGCTATCTGCGCTAGCAGTCCATAATTAAGCAGTGTAAGACTAGGGGGAAGGCAGCTAGTCATCACCAGCCACCGCCAACTCTTGGGCTACTATTTTTACCCATGAATAGTGGGATTGACCGTCACATTATAACGCCCGAACGGCTGAAAGGGCGAGCATGTTTGGTGTGACGAGGATTCGAACCCGCGACTCTCGGATTACAAGTCGAGTGCCTAAACCACCTAGCCATGTTGAGCCTTCTGGAGCGACAAATCTGAAGATTAAAAGTCGTTGCGATACTTGTGGTGGGCACAGTACAGTTAGCCCATTGTGTTGCTTTGTGCTTGAGGCAAATAAATTCTTATTGGCTTCAATCTAATTATGAATTTATATACTAGCAGTGATGAAAATTCCCTGGCTTTACATCTTTGAGAGACAAACTACACATAAACTAAATTCAAACTTACAACGGCACGAAAATAACTCATAGAAGGTACAACTGTGTAAATTTTCAAAATCCAGCTGTGCCTGGCTGTCTAACAAACTCTGGATTTTAATGCTAAGTACTGTTCACCTTATGCACACTCATTCACAATTACAAAACATTAGAGCCAAACTAAAAACATTCAATGGTAATTAAACTAAAAATGTAAGTAAGACATTATTACAAAACTTACTACCTGGAATAAGCTTATGGATAAAATTACTATAAGGCTGATGGTATTTCATTGAAAACTATCCTAACATGTTATGTAATTAAAATTTGACATCCATCGCTACAAGTAGTAAAATTACTCAATTTCTGCACTCTCTGGTGAATATTGTCGAAGTTGCCAATTCTTAACATACAACAAATTTATTTGTTGCATAGCAATTAAAAGTATGCAAGTTCCCAGACTTGTAACATACATTCAACAAAATATGTTTATTTACTCGACAAAATGATTCTTAATTATCTAATACATAAATATCCAAATACATTAATCATGTATACTCTCTGTATTGTTTTTTACGTCAACGTAAAATAATTATAAGTAAAGTGTGATTGACCTTTGGACAAAAATACTTTAAAGTTTTCATTTTGTTTTCTCCTCCCTGCCTGTTCTTCGTACTTCATGTACGATCGATCCTTCAGTATTCTTTCAGACAATAGAATTCTTTTACGAAAGTGAAATAGTTCTTAGATTTAGGTCAGACATCATACACAAAAATGTTAGGTGTGCATCAAAGATTTAAAGTTTGAAACAGTAAAAGATGAGGCAGTCTGTTCTGGAACATTTATGAATACGTGAGTTCAACTAAAAATAAACATTTTTCTTAACTTTAACATGTGTAATATATGTATAAATGCATATTTTAAACCAGACGTTCTAGAACTCTGATACATACGTATATATAATTCATAAAGAAGATTTTGTTAGTAATAATATAATTATGTAAAATAAGATGGATAATAATTTTTAAAACACTTGGTCTTAATGTCACACAAAATATTGATCTACAGAACACATGTAGCAAGCAGTTGTCTTGTGTAATAATAGTTGAATAATACTAATTATTATTATTACGTAAATTAGTTTAAGCAATTAGGAACGAAAATAAAATTTCTAACGGGCTTATGAGTGGTTCATACAGATAACGAACTAACTCTGTTGTGTGTTCCTTTTTGGATCACGAGTTTGAAGATTAATAGGTTGAAGTATGTGTTTGAAGCATCTTTGGACTTGTGTACAATGTCACGCTAAAAGGAATTTTTCAGGTGCTGTCATGGTTCTTATATTATACATTTGGTAACACTCACCAATTAGTTCAAATACGATATTAGTTCTCAGTCTTGCATCGTTACAGCTATGTCGGCTTAACTTATTAATATTATCTTCTGATGCAAGCAAGCTACCTATTTAGATCGAAACTAAGGATAAGCCCAGTAATTAGCATCGCTAATTAAATATTTCTTTCTTATGTAACTACAAGATTGCCTTGAAATAAGACGATACATAAAGTTTTTCAAAACGAATTAGACGAATTT